>NW_026291822.1:0-28960 GCF_023091745.1 Budorcas taxicolor
GTAACTCTTTTGTCAGACATATTTCTTATGTTTGTGGGGGGATACTTGATAGGAGAATAGGTAGAGATACATGTCATATGCATAGGGCTAGCGTTAGGGGTAGAAAATTTTTTCATAATAAGTGCATCAGTTGATCATAGCGGAATCGGGGGTAGGATGCTCGGATTCATAGGAAGGTCATTGTGAGTAGTAGTGATTTGATGATAAAGTTAATTGCGTAGAGTTCTGGTATGTATGGGTTATGGGATGCTCCTAGGAAGAGGGTTGTTGTGAAGATATTTATTATAATAATGTTTGCATATTCTGCTATAAAGAATAGGGCGAATGGTCCTGCGGCGTATTCTACATTAAAGCCCGATACTAGTTCAGATTCTCCTTCAGTAAGATCAAATGGTGCTCGGTTTGTTTCTGCTAGTGTTGAAATGAATCATATTATTGCTAAGGGTCATGCTGGGAAGATTAGTCATACTTGTTCTTGTGTAATGATTAATGTAGAGAGAGTGAAGGATCCATTTATTAGTAAGATTGATAGTAAGATAATTGCTAGTGTAACTTCATATGAAATTGTTTGTGCTACTGCTCGTAGGGCTCCAATAAGAGCGTATTTTGAGTTGGAGGCTCAGCCTGATCAGAGGATCGAGTATACGGCTAAGCTTGATATAGCTAATATGAAAAGGATTCCTAAGTTTATATTGAAGAGGGGATAGGGTATGGGTAGGGGGATTCATATAGTTAAGGCTAGGGTTAGGGCTAGGATGGGGGCTAGAATAAATATTGAGATTGAGGATGTGGCAGGTCGTAGGGGTTCTTTAATGAAAAGTTTGATTGCATCGGCGATGGGTTGGAGTAAGCCATATGGTCCTACAATATTTGGGCCTTTTCGGAGTTGTATGTAGCCTAGGATTTTTCGTTCAACTAGTGTAAGAAAAGCTACGGCTAGAAGAATGGGGATAATAAGTGTTAAGATGTTGAGTATAAACATTTTGTTAAGGAGAGGATTTGAATCTCTGAGTATAAAGGTTTAAGTTTTACGCAATTACCGGGCTCTGCCACCTTAACTGGGCCCTTTTCTAGGGCAGGTATTGTTTGTGAGGTCAATTGAGATAAAGTCATTGATTGATTTAAGGCGCTTTGTTGAAGTTGGCCTTATTTCTCTTGTCCTTTCGTACTGGGAGAAATACATAACAGATAGAAACCGACCTGGATTACTCCGGTCTGAACTCAGATCACGTAGGACTTTAATCGTTGAACAAACGAACCTTTGATAGCGGTTGCACCATCGGGGTGTCCTGATCCAACATCGAGGTCGTAAACCCTATTGTCGATATGGACTCTTGAATAGGATTGCGCTGTTATCCCTAGGGTAACTTGTTCCGTTGATCAAGTCTTTGGATCAATAAACGATAGTTTGATTTGACTTGTGGGTCTAGTCTTTAAAATCGTTCGGAGGATTTTTTGTTCTCCGAGGTCACCCCAACCAAAACTGCTAGTCCATAAAGAGTGTTGTTATCCCTTAATGGTTAAGTTTATTTTCTTTGGACTAGTTAGTTAAAGCTCCATAGGGTCTTCTCGTCTTGTTGGTTTATTCCCGCCTCTTCACGGGAAGGTCAATTTCACTGATTGGAAGTAAGAGACAGTAAAACCCTCGTGTGGCCGTTCATACAAGTCCTTATTTAGAGAACAAATGATTATGCTACCTTTGCACGGTCAGGATACCGCGGCCGTTTAACGTCTAGTCACTGGGCAGGCAGTGCCTCCAATACTGGGGATGCTGGAGGTGATGTTTTTGGTAAACAGGCGGGATTTGTGTTTGCCGAGTTCCTTTTACTTCTTTTAATCTTTCCTGGGTGCACTCCTGTGTTGGATTAACAGTATAATTAATAAATTATTTATTGTTGGGTTATTTTTATTTACTGTTAACAGTCAGAGTATTATCAGATACTGACTTAAACTTGTGCAAGGAGAAAATATTTCTTGTTACTCATATTAACATTATTGCTTCTATTTAGTAATAGAATAGTCCAGTACTAGGTCTAGGAGTTGGTTATATTGTTGTTGGGATTAGTATTGTTTTTATTGTTGAGCTTTAACGCTTTCTTAATAGATGGCTGCTTTTAGGCCTACTATGGTGTTGTAAGATCTTACTCTCTAGTGAAGGTTGTACCCATTTCTAAAAGGCTGTACCTTTTTAGACTAACTTTTAAAGATACAGTGAGATTTGTTTATATTTTTTGGTATCTTTAAAGCTGAACTAAGATTCATTTTCTGGACAACCAGCTATCACCAGGCTCGTTAGGCATGTCACCTCTACTTATAGATCTTCTCACTATTTTGCCACATAGATGAGTTGGTTCTAATAAACTGTCTATAGGTAGCTCGTCTGGTTTCGGGTTACTTAGCTGAAATTCGTTTTGTTAAGTTTTTTGCTCGTTAATTCATTATGCAAAAGGTACAAGGGTTAATCTTTGCTTTTTTGTACTTTGATTATTTTCTTTCATCGTTCCCTTACGGTACTTTCTCTATAGCGCCATGTTTAGAATTTCTATCTCCTATACTTTAATAGGGGTAAATGTTTTGTTTTAGTATGTTTTGGTTATTGGATTGAAGAGTGGGGGTTTGGGCTAGGCATAGTTCAAAACATTCACAGTACACGAAATCTTCTAGGTGTAAACTAGATGCTTTAATTAAGCTATGTCTTGGTTTGTCCAAGCACACTTTCCAGTATGCTTACCTTGTTACGACTTACCTCCTCTCGTGTAATTGGTGCATGTAAATAGGTTTGGGTGCATATATTTACTTGAGGAGGGTGACGGGCGGTGTGTGCGTGCTTCATGGCCTGGTTCAACTAAGCACTCTATTCTTAGTTTACTACTAAATCCTCCTTTGGCTGTTAGTTTCATAATGGCTTTCGTATTAAGTTTTCTTGGATAGAAAATGTAGCCCATTTCTTCCCATTCCATAGGTTACACCTTGACCTAACGTTTTTATGTGTTATGATTGAGCTTACTTTTGTTCCTTTTCAGGGTTTGCTGAAGATGGCGGTATACAGACTGTATTAGCAAGGATTGGTGAGGTTTATCGGGGTTTATCGATTATAGAACAGGCTCCTCTAGAAGGGTGTAAAGCACCGCCAAGTCCTTTGAGTTTTGGGCCGTTGCCGGTAGTACTCTGGCGAATAATCTTGTTTTTGCAATTATTTATGTTTAGGGCTAAGCATAGTGGGGTATCTAATCCCAGTTTGGGTCTTAGCTATAGTGTGTCAGTTGTCGTAGAGTTACTTTCGTCACTTATTTTTGTTATAATTATGGCTTTTTACAGCTTAATTAGGATTTAACTCTATTTGGTGTAGTACTTTAACACGTTTTACGCCGTGTTCCTGTTAGCTTGGGTTAGTCGTATGACCGCGGTGGCTGGCACGAGATTTACCAACCCTAGTTAATATGGCTTAGTCGAACTTTCGTTCATGGCTTAAATTTTGTCACTGCTGTTTCCCGTGGGGGTGTGGTTAAGCAAGGCGTTATGAGCTACAGGGTGTGTGCTTGATACCTGCTCCTCTTAGTCCTGCTGATTCGGAGGGCGCTACTCACCGGGGTGCGGATGCTTGCATGTGTAAGTCTATTGAAAGTTAACAGGAAGGCCAGGACCAAACCTATGTGTTTATGGAGTTGGTATACTCATCTAGGCATTTTCAGTGCCTTGCTTTAAATTTAAGCTACATTAACCATGTAGTATGTAAGCAGACCCAGGCACCTATATGTCTATCTTGTTTGGAGTGTGAATTTGAGTATTGGGGGTGAGATAAATTTATATTGATACTTAGGGGGAAGTATGTTAAAAATGGTGGTTAATATTTAAGAGGGGGGGGGGGAAATATAATAGGTATGTCCTGTAACCATTGACTGAAATGCCCATGCCTACCATTATGGGGATGCTCAAGATGCAGTTAAGTCCAGCTACAATTTATGCTCCGGGTCGGGGCCTTTGACGGCCATAGCTGAGTCCAAGCATCCCCGAAAATTAAAAAATACCAAATGTATGACAGCACAGTTATGTGTGAGCATGGGCTGATTAGTAATTAGTCCATCGAGATGTCTTATTTAAGAGGAAAGAATGGGCGGTTTTAGATGAGATGGCCCTGAAGAAAGAACCAGATGTCTGATAAAGTTCATTAAATAGCTACCCCCACGATTAATGGGCCCGGAGCGAGAAGAGAAATCCCTGCCAAGCGGGTTGCTGGTTTCACGCGGCATGGTCGGTAAGCTCGTGATCTAGTGGACGGGATACGCATGGTGACGAGGATAGATTTGACTTTATGCGCTATGTACGATCTAAGCAGGAAATGTCCTATGTACTATAGATAATTTTTATTGTACTTGCTTATATGCAAGGGGAAAATCATTTAATGTACTATATACATATTATATCTTTATTACATTAATTATGATGTACATGCTTATATGCATGGGGTAGATCATGTAATGTAATATATACATAGTATGTCTTTATTACATTAATTATAATGTACATACTGCACACAAAGTAGGTCATGTAGTATACTGCATTTATGTATGTTTTTATTATATTACTTCAGTGTATATATTCATACATATAGGATGGATCATGTGGTGTGCTAGACGCATATCATGTTTACATTGTATGAGTGTTAGTGGGTATGTTTGGGCAAATGACATGGTGTGTCTGTGTGTAGTACTCGTACATGTGTCTATTGAGGTGAGTTATTAAGCATGTTGTTACACGTGCAAGCTTATAGAGTGGGAGATTTGTGTCGTATGTTTAAAAATTTTAGCGGATTTAATACTGGGGAGGTTCTTAGTGTTTTTGGGGGTATATCAATAGACGCAATTAATAGTGGTTCAGGGAATAGTTTAAGTAGAACTTCAGCTTTGGGTGTTGATGGTGAGGCTATCGCTTCTTCCTTGAGTCTTAGGGAGGTTAATTGTTCTCCTTTTCTGGTTTACAAGACCAGCGTATTAATTTTACTACAAAGACTTGTCTTCATTTCAGGAGATTGTTTTCGATGGTGCTGGCTAGTGGTATTATTGCCAGGATGATGAGGAAATATATGATGGATGCTAATTGTCCGATGGTGATGTAGGGGTGTTCAACCGGTTGTCCTCCGATTCATGTAAGTGTTAATAGGTCTGCTATTAAAAGTCAGAATATGCATTGGCTGATTGGTCGGAACATTATGCTTCGTTGTTTGGATGTGTGGAGGAAGGGTACGAGTGTTAAGATCAAGATGGAAAGGACTAAGGCTAGGACTCCTCCCAGTTTATTGGGGATTGATCGTAGGATTGCGTATGCAAATAGGAAATACCATTCTGGCTTAATGTGGGAGGGTGTACTGAGTGGGTTTGCTGGAGTATAATTATCCGGGTCTCCGAGTAGGTCGGGAGTGAATAGTACTAGTGATATGAGGATGAGGATTAATAGTATGATGCCTAGGATGTCCTTGATGGTGTAATAAGGGTGAAATGGAATTTTGTCTGTGTCTGATGGAATTCCTGTGGGGTTGTTGGATCCTGTTTCGTGGAGGAAAATTAAGTGGATTATGGTGAGAGCTACAATGATAAATGGGAGGATGAAGTGGAAAGCGAAGAATCGGGTGAGGGTGGCTTTGTCTACTGAAAATCCCCCTCAGATTCATTCAACTAGGTTGGTGCCAATGTATGGGATTGCCGAGAGGAGGTTGGTAATGACTGTTGCTCCTCAGAATGATATCTGTCCTCATGGTAGGACATAGCCTATGAATGCTGTGGCTATTGTTGTAAATAGGAGAATTACTCCGATGTTTCATGTTTCTAAGAAGGTATATGATCCGTAATATAGGCCTCGTCCTACATGCATAAATAGGCAGATAAAAAATATTGATGCTCCGTTTGCGTGCATATATCGGATGATTCAGCCATAGTTTACGTCTCGACAAATGTGGGTTACAGAGGAGAATGCTATTGTTGTATCGGATGTGTAGTGTATTGCTAGGAATAGGCCTGTTAAGATTTGTAGAGCTAAGCAAGTGCCTAGGAGGGATCCAAAGTTTCATCATGATGAGATGTTTGATGGAGTTGGGAGGTCAATGAGTGCGTTGTTTACGATTTTTATTAGTGGGTGAGTTTTTCGGATGTTGATCATTAGTGTTCTTGTAGTTGAATAACAACGATGGTTTTTCATATCATTAGTCATGGTTAGATTCCATGCAGGAATAATGATTATGTACATTGTATTTATTTTAAGTGTAATTTTTGTGATGGGCTTTGTAGGGTTTTCTTCAAAACCTTCGCCTATTTATGGGGGGTTGGGATTGATTGTGAGTGGTGGGGTTGGGTGTGGTATTGTGTTAAATTATGGTGGTTCTTTTTTAGGTTTAATGGTTTTTTTAGTTTATTTAGGGGGTATAATGGTGGTTTTTGGTTATACGACAGCTATGGCTACTGAGCAGTATCCTGAGGTTTGGGTTTCTAATAAGGTTGTTTTAGGAACGTTTATTACTGGTTTGTTGATGGAGTTTTTTATAATTTACTATGTGTTGAAGGATAAGGAGGTGGAGATTGTGTTTAAGTTTAATGGTATGGGGGATTGGGTAATTTATGATACAGGGGATTCTGGGTTTTTTAGTGAGGAGGCCATGGGGATTGCTGCTTTGTACAGCTATGGTACTTGATTAGTTATTGTTACTGGTTGATCTTTATTAATTGGTGTAGTGGTGATTATAGAGATTACTCGTGGAAATTAAGTAGAATTGTGCTAGTGAAAATCGTAATTAGGAAGGAAAGGAAATATAATTTAATTAAGCCTTTTTGGTTTGTGATTATGATAGATGTTTTTATTTGGGTTAGTGAGATGGTTTTTGGTATAATGGTTTCTAGTCAGGTTAGGTCTAGAAGGGAGGATGCTGATTTTTGGCTTATTGTTAGATTTATATAGGGGGTTAAGCGGTGTATGACTGTGGGATAATATCCTAGTAGGTTAGAAAATTTGAATATGTTTGATGGGTAATTGAACTTTAAGTAGTGGGTTATGTTGTTAATTTCTAGTGCTAGAATAAAGCCTAGGATTGTAATTGTTAGGGCGGTGATTTTTAGGTAGTAGGGTATAGTTGTTTGGGGAATGGTTGTTGGGGGGATGTTGTTAGAAATGATGAATCCTGCGAAAAGACTTCCGATTAGTAAGCGTTTAATTGAGTTAATTAGGAATGGGTTGTTTTCATTAATAGAAATAAGGGTTGGGAATCGGGGTTGTCCTAGGAGTGTGAAGAAAATAATACGGGTACTGTAGATAGCTGTGAAGGAGATGGCGATTAGTGTTATTAAGAGGGCTCAGGCGTTGGTATATGACGTGTTGGCGGATTCAATAATTAGATCTTTGGAGTAGAATCCGGTGAGGAAAGGTATTCCTGTTAGTGCAAGGCTGCCAATAATAAGGGCTGTTGCGGTGAATGGTATGGCTTTAAATAGGCCTCCTATTTTTCGAATATCTTGTTCGTTATTTAGATTGTGGATGATGGAGCCGGAGCATAGAAATAATATGGCTTTGAAGAAAGCGTGGGTGCAGATGTGAAGAAGTGCTAGGTGAGGCTGGTTAATTCCAATTGTTACTATCATAAGGCCGAGTTGGCTGGATGTAGAGAAGGCGATGATTTTTTTAATGTCATTTTGGGTGAGGGCACATATTGCTGTAAATAGTGTGGTAATGGCTCCTAGGCATAGTATAGTAGATTGGATGAGTTTATTGTTTTCTGTTAATGGATAAAAGCGGATTAGTAAGAAAATACCTGCTACTACTATTGTACTTGAGTGGAGTAATGCTGAGACAGGTGTCGGACCCTCTATTGCGGAGGGTAATCATGGGTGCAGGCTAAATTGTGCGGATTTTCCGGTTGCGGCTAGAATTAGTCCTATTAGAGGTAGATTTGAGTTCTCTGGTTTTAGTAAGAAGATTTGTTGAAGGTCTCAAGTGTTGAGGTTAATTAGGAATCATGCTATTGCTAGGATAAATCCGATGTCGCCAATGCGGTTATATAGGATTGCTTGTAGAGCTGCTGTGTTTGCGTCTGCTCGTCCGTATCACCATCCAATTAGTAGAAATGATATAATTCCGACTCCTTCTCAGCCAATGAATAGTTGAAAGATGTTATTTGCAGTGACGAGGATGAGTATTGTGATAAGAAATAAGAGTAAGTACTTAAAAAATTGGTTGATGTTGGGGTCGGAATGTATGTATCATATTGAGAATTCTATGATGGATCATGTGACGAATAGTGATACTGGGATAAATATTGTCGAGAAGTAATCTATTTTGAAGCTGAGAGATAGTTTGAGGGTTTGGATGGTTAGTCAGTGTCAGTTTGAAATAATTATTTCTTGTCCTGTATGAATAAATATTATAGTGGGAATTATACTAGTGATAAAGGCGTATGAAATGGTTGTTTTTACGTAAAGTGGGTAATTGGTGAATTTGTGGGTGCTAAGACTAGTTGTCATGATGGGTACGGTTAGTAGGATTAGGGTAGTTAGTGTGAGGGATGGGAACAGGTTTATTACTTTTATTTGGAGTTGCACCAATTTTTTGGTTCCTAAGACCAATGGATAACTGCTATCCTTTAAAAGTTTGAAAAAGCCATGTTGTCAGGCATGGGAGCATAGAATTAGCAGTTCTTGCATACTTTTTCGGTAAATAAGAAGGTGATAGGCTTCTATTGTTAGATTCACAATCTAATGTTTTTTTAAACTATATTTACAGTATAGGGGTCCTAGGATAATTTTTGGGTTTAGGGATAGAAGCAGTAGTGGTAGTATGTGTAGTGATATGAGTGCATTTTCTCGTGTGAAGGAAGGTGAAATGTTATTGATATGATGAGTGTATTTGCCCCGTTGTGTTGTGATTAGTATATAGAGGGTGTAGAGAGTAGTGATTACTATGTTAAGTCCTATTAGAATAATTGTGATATTAGATCATGAAAAAGTCGATATTACTACAAATAGTTCTCCGATTAGGTTGATTGTTGGGGGTAGAGCCAGGTTGGTTAGACTTGCTAGGAGTCATCAGGTGGCTATTAGTGGAAGAAGTGTTTGTAGGCCGCGGGCTAAGATTATTGTACGGCTGTGAATTCGTTCGTAGTTAGAATTTGCTAGGCAGAAAAGTATAGAGGATGTAAGGCCGTGGGCAATTATCAGGGCGGTGGCTCCTATGTAGCTTCAGGGTGTTTGGATTAGGATTGCAACGATGACAAGTGCCATGTGGCTAATAGAGGAGTACGCGATGAGTGATTTCAGGTCCGTTTGACGAAGGCAAATTGAGCTGGTTATGATTATGCCTCATAGTGATAGCATGATGAATGGGTATGCTATAAAGTCGGTGATTGGATCTAGGAGAAGCGTAATTCGTAACATGCCGTATCCTCCTAGTTTTAGTAGGATTGCTGCAAGAACTATGGAGCCTGCAATTGGGGCTTCTACGTGGGCTTTGGGTAGTCAGAGATGAAGTCCGTATAGTGGTATTTTTACTATAAAGGCTATTATGCATGCTAGTCACATGAAGGTGTTGGATCAGGAGCTGGGTATTGGTTGTACTCAGTATTGTAGAATTAGGAAGTTTAGGGATCCTATTGTGTTTTGAATATAGATTAGTGCAACTAGTAAGGGTAGGGATCCTGCTAGTGTATAAAACAAGAAGTAGAGACCGGCATTTAGGCGTTCTGTTTGGTTCCCTCATCGGGTAATAATAATGAGTGTGGGAACTAGTGTTGCTTCAAATATAATATAAAAGAGAATTAGTTCTGTAGCAGAGAATGTCATAATTAGAAATAGTTGTAATAGGATTAGTATTGAGATGAAGAATTTTTTTCGGGCTGGGTTTTCTTTTGATAGGTGATGCTGGCTAGCTATAAGTATTAAGGGGAGGAGTCATATGGTTAGAATAAGTAGTGGTGTAGATAAGGAGTCGGAGAAGAAAGTTAATGAGAAGTTGAGGCTGTTATCGCCAAATTGGTTTATAAGGAGTAGGCTTGTAAGGCTAATTAGTAAGCTGTGGAGTGTGGAGTTAATTCAGATTATGTTATTTTTTGATAGCCAGGTTAGGGGTATAAGTATTATTGTGGAAATAATGTATTTTAGCATTGTAGCAGATTAAGGTTTTGTACGTAGTCGGTGCCGTATGTGTTTGATACCATTACTAGCAAGGATAGGCCTAGTGCTGCTTCGCAGGCTGCGAAAACTAGTAGAATAATGGGTATTATACTGGCTAAAGTGAAGTGTGAGTTTAGGATTATTAGGGTAGCTATAACGAATAAGGACAATATTATTCCTTCCAGGCATAGGAGGGAGGATATTAGGTGAGATCGATACATTAGTAATCCCGTGAGAGATACTATGAATGCTATTATAATATTTATGTATACGAGGGACATTTGGTACTTATGAGTTTGATCATAATCTAATGAGTCGAAATCATTTATTTTGGTTTAAACTAAGTACCATATTCGGTCCATTCTAATCCTTTTTGGGTTCATTCATAGGCTAGGCTTGTGGCTAGTAGGAAAATTAGGAGAAGGGATATAGTAAGCATTGTGTTAAGGTTAGTTGTTTGTGAGGCCCATGGTAGTGGTAGAAGTAGTGCAATTTCTAGATCGAAGAGGAGGAATGTGATAGCTACTAGAAAGAATTTTATGGAGAAAGGAAGGCGAGCAGATCCTATGGGGTCGAATCCACATTCGTATGGGCTTGTTTTTTCTGAGTATACGTTTAGTTGGGGGAGTCAGAATGCGATGGTCACGAGCAATGTAGCTAGTGTAAAGTTAGTTAGGAGGGTAATTATAAGGTTTATTGTTCTTTTTCGGGTTAGGCCGAAGCTAACTGATTGGAAGTCAGTTGTACTAATTAATACTAAAAGAACATGAGCCTCATCAGTAGATGGAAACATAGAGGAAAAGTCATACTACGTCTACGAAGTGTCAATATCAGGCAGCGGCTTCGAAGCCGAAATGGTGATTGGAGGTAAAGTGAAATTTTAGTTGGCGGAGGAAGCAGACAATTAAGAAAGTAGATCCAATAATGACATGGAGGCCGTGGAATCCTGTAGCTACGAAGAAAGTTGAGCCGTAAACTCCGTCTGAGATTGTAAAGGGAGCTTCATAGTATTCTGATGCTTGTAGAAGTGTAAAGTATACGCCTAACGTAATGGTGATGAATAAGGCTTGTAGCATGTGGTTACGGTTCCCTTCTATGAGGCTGTGGTGGGCTCAGGTAATGGAGACTCCTGAGGCTAGAAGGACAGAGGTGTTGAGTAGTGGGACTTCTAAGGGGTTAAGTGGGTGAATGCCTGTTGGGGGTCAGCAGCTGCCTAATTCGGGTGTAGGAGCAAGGCTTGAGTGATAGAAGGCTCAGAAGAAGCCAGTGAAGAATAGGACTTCGGAGACGATGAAGAGGATTATTCCGTAGCGAAGGCTTTTTTGGACAGCAGGAGTATGGTGGCCTTGAAAGGTACTTTCTCGGATTACATCTCGTCATCATTGGTATATTGTAAGTATGTTTGTTGTTAGGCCTAGGGTCAGTAGAGCTGTTGAATTGAAGTGAAATCACATGATGAGGCCAGATGTTATTAGGAGGGCAGATAGTGCTCCTGTGAGGGGTCAGGGACTTGGGTTTACTATGTGATAGGCGTGGGTTTGGTGTGTCATTATGTATTGTCGTGCAGATATAAGCTAACTAGGAGGGTGAATACGTAGGCTTGAACTATAGCTACTGCGAATTCGAGGATTGTTAGTAGAGCTAAAATAGTAAATGTAATAAGTGCTGTTGTGGTATTGATATTTAATAATGCAAGGGTAGCTCCTCCGATTAAGTGAATTAATAAGTGCCCTGCTGTGATGTTGGCTGTTAATCGTACGGCAAGGGCTACTGGTTGGATGAAGAGGCTGATGGTTTCGATAATTACCAGTATTGGGATTAGTGGGGTAGGTGTTCCTTGTGGTAGGAAGTGGGCGAGTGATGCTTTGGTTTTGTTGCGGAAGCCTGTAACTACGGCCCCTGCTCATAGGGGAATAGCCATGCCTAAATTTATTGATAGTTGTGTGGTTGGTGTAAATGAATGGGGTAATAAGCCTAATAAATTTGTAGACCCAATAAATAGAATTAGGGACATTAATATCAATGTTCATGTTTGTCCTTTGGTGTTGTGAGTGCTTATTATTTGTTTTGACATGAGTTGAAGTGCTCATTGTTGGAGGGAGATAAGGCGGTTATTAATTAGTCGGTTTGATGTAGGAAATAGTAAGCTAGGGAATATAATGACGAGAGTAACAAGGGGGAGGCCTAGAATTACAGGGGTAATGAAAGAGGTAAATAGATTTTCGTTCACATTTTGTTTCTCAAGGGGCGTCTTGTTTTGGCGTTTTTGTTGTTATTAATTTTGGGTTATAGTAGAAATCGTGTTTTGAGATTTTTAATTGGAGAACAATAAAGAGGACTAAAAATATTGATAGAATTGTCGTGAGTCACGTTGATGTGTCTAGTTGTGGCATGTCATCAAGGAGAGTGTTGTGCTCTCGGTCTTTAACTTAAAAGGTTAATGCTGGCATAGCTTCTTGATGACTTATAACATTGATGCAGATCACTTTTCAAAATATTCTAATGGGACTAGTTCGAGAACGATTGGTATGAAACTATGATTTGATCCGCAGATTTCTGAGCATTGGCCGTAAAATAGGCCTGGACGAGTTGATATGAGGGTTGTTTGATTTAAACGGCCTGGAATTGCGTCTGTTTTTAGTCCTAGAGAGGGAACTGCTCATGAGTGTAAAACGTCTTCGGAGGAGATTAGTATTCGAATTGTTATTTCTATAGGTAATACAGCTCGGTTATCTACTTCTAGTAATCGTAGTTCTCCAGGTTTCAATTCTGATGTTGGAATTATATAGGAGTCGAAGCTTAAGTCTTCATAGTCTGTGTACTCATAACTTCAGTATCATTGATGTCCTATGGTCTTTACTGTGAGAGATGGGTTGTTGATTTCGTCTATTATGTATAGAATTCGTAGGGATGGGAGAGCAATTATAATCAGAATAATGGCTGGTAGAATGGTTCAGATTGTTTCTACTTCTTGTGCGTCTATGGTGCTGGTATGGGTTAGTTTTGTTGTTAGTATCAGTAAGATAATATAGAGTACTAGTGAGCTAATTAGGAAAACAATTATCAGAGTGTGATCGTGAAAGTGTAGCAGTTCTTCTATGATGGGTGATGTTGCGTCTTGAAAGCCTAGCTGTACGGGATATGCCATATGAGATGTACGGGACTTTCACCTGTAATTTAATCTTGACAAGGTTATGTAATGTTTTACTAACATCTCGTTTATTGAGAGAGACATAGTGGTTATGGTGTTGGCTTGAAACCGATAATAGGGGGTTCAATTCCTTCCTCTCTTATTTTAGGTTAATGTATGTAGGTTCTTCAAATGTGTGATATGGTGGAGGGCATCCGTTTAGTCATTCTAGATTTGTTGTGGTTAGGTCCACGGTTAAGACTTCCCGTTTGGATGCAAATGCTTCTCAGATGATAAAAGTCATTAATATTACTGCCGTTAGTGAGATGAATGAGCCTATAGATGAAATAGTGTTTCATATTGTATATGCGTCTGGGTAATCGGAGTATCGTCGTGGTATACCAGATAGCCCTAAGAAATGTTGTGGGAAGAAGGTCATGTTAACACCTACAAATATAATTGCGAAATGGATTTTGGCTCATGTGTCATTAAGGGTGTAGCCTGAGAATAAGGGAAATCAATGTACAAATCCTCCTATGATAGCGAATACAGCTCCTATTGATAGTACGTAGTGGAAATGTGCTACCACATAGTATGTGTCGTGGAGAACGATGTCAAGGGAGGAGTTGGCTAAAACAATTCCAGTTAGTCCTCCAACTGTAAAAAGGAAAATGAAGCCTAGGGCTCATATTATAGCGGGGGATCATTTGATATTTCCTCCGTGAAGTGTTGCTAGCCAACTAAAGACTTTTACTCCGGTTGGGATAGCAATAATTATAGTAGCGGATGTAAAGTAAGCTCGTGTATCGACGTCTATTCCGACTGTGAATATATGATGGGCTCATACAATAAATCCTAGAAATCCAATTGATATTATGGCTCATACTATTCCTATATATCCAAATGGCTCTTTTTTTCCTGAATAGTAGGTTACGATGTGGGAGATTATTCCAAAGCCAGGTAAAATTAGAATATATACTTCGGGGTGTCCAAAAAATCAGAATAAGTGTTGATATAAGATAGGGTCTCCTCCTCCTGCTGGGTCAAAGAAAGTTGTATTCAGGTTTCGGTCTGTTAGTAATATTGTGATGCCAGCTGCTAATACAGGAAGTGAGAGGAGGAGTAGTACGGCAGTGATCAGTACAGATCACACGAACAGGGGGGTCTGGTATTGTGATATTGCGGGAGGTTTTATGTTAATAATAGTTGTAATAAAATTAATGGCTCCTAAAATTGAGGAAACACCTGCTAGGTGTAGGGAGAAAATGGTCAGGTCTACTGAGGCTCCTGCGTGGGCTAGATTACCTGCTAGAGGGGGATATACGGTTCAACCCGTCCCTGCTCCGGCTTCGACTATAGAGGATGCTAGGAGTAATAGGAAAGAAGGGGGGAGGAGCCAAAAACTTATATTATTTATCCGAGGGAATGCTATATCAGGGGCTCCAATCATTAGAGGAACTAGCCAGTTGCCAAACCCTCCAATTATAATAGGCATTACTATAAAGAAGATTATTACGAATGCGTGTGCAGTTACAATTACGTTGTAGATTTGGTCATCTCCAAGTAGAGTTCCGGGTTGGCCTAACTCAGCACGAATTAGTAAGCTCAGAGCGGTTCCTACTATGCCGGCTCAGGCACCAAATAGAAGATAAAGGGTACCGATATCTTTATGATTAGTTGAAAATAATCAGCGGTTTATGAACATGGGTAAAATGGCTGAGTAAAGCAATAGACTGTAAATCTAAGAATAGAGGTTTGATTCCTCTTTTTACCAGGTCCTGTAGTGAATTAACATATTGAATTGCAAATTCAAAGGAGCAGCTTCAAACTCTGCCGGGGCTTCTCCCGCCTTTTTTTTCTTGCGGCGGGAGAAGTAGATTGAAGCCAGTTATTTAGGGTATTTAGCTGTTAACTAAAGTTTCGTGGGGGTGGGACCCACCAATCTAGTGAGGATTTAGCTTAATTAAAGTAGTTGATTTGCATTCAATTGATGTAAGATATGATCTTGCAGTCCTTATCAGGAATTAAGTAAATTATACTTGCTTAGGGCTTTGAAGGCTCTTGGTCTATTTAACCTAAATTCCTATTCTAGGATTGAGAGAATTGGTGTAAGTGGTAGTAGTATAGTGGACAATACGGTTATTGTTGGTAGGAGGGTTATTCGTTTTATGGTTGAGAATTGTCATTTTATTTTTATGTTGTTTGTGGAAGGGAACATAGTAAGTGTGGTGGAATATGCCAGTCGTATGTAGAAATATAGGTTTAGTAGTGCTGTAATTGCTATGAAGGTAGGTAGGATAATGCTATTGTTTTTTGTCATTTCTTGAATAATTATTCATTTTGGCATAAATCCTGATAGTGGGGGGAGTCCTCCTATTGATAGGAGGGTAATGAGAATTAGAATAGTTATGATGGGTGTTTTGTTTCATGTGTGTGATAGTGATAGAGTGGTTGTGGTTGAGTTGGCTATAAATAGTGTAAATATGGTGGAAGTTATGATGATGTAAATGATTAGGTTTAGTAATGTTATGGTGGGATTGTATGGTAAAATTGCTGTTATTCAGCCTATGTGGGCAATTGATGAGTAAGCTATAATTTTTCGTAGTTGGGTTTGGTTTAATCCTCCTCAGCCTCCGATTATAATGGATAGAATTGATAGGGTTAAGATTATATTTAGGTTGATGGATTGGGATACTTGGTAAAGTACCGATATGGGTGCTAGTTTTTGTCATGTAAGTAAGATTAGGCCTGAAGATAGAGGGATGCCTTGTGTTACTTCTGGGACTCAGAAGTGGAATGGGGCTATTCCTAGTTTTATGGCGAGGGCTATTGTTATGAGTATGGAGGCTGTTGGGTTAAATAGTTTTATTACGGTTCATTGGCCTGAGAATATTAAGTTGATGATAATGGCTATTATTAGTAGTATTGAGGCTGTTGATTGAGTTAGGAAATATTTAGTTGATGCTTCTGTGGCTCGTGGGTTGTGTTTTTTTATTATAATAGGAATGATGGCGAGTATATTTATTTCAAATCCGATTCAGATGAGTAGTCAGTGGGAGCTAATTATAACGATAATGGTTCCAAGTATTATAGTTATTAAGATAATAATGAGAGTGATTGGGTTTATTAGTACGGGAAGGATACAAACCAACATTTTCGGGGTATGGGCCCGATAGCTTAATTAGCTGACCTTACTATTAGAATTTGGTGTAATTGGGAGCACGAAGAGTTTTGAGTTCTTAGGAGTAGGTTCAATTCCTATAGTTCTAGAAATAAGAGGATTTAAACCTCTATAATTTACTCTATCAAAGTAACTCTTTTGTCAGACATATTTCTTATGTTTGTGGGGGGATACTTGATAGGAGAATAGGTAGAGATACATGTCATATGCATAGGGCTAGCGTTAGGGGTAGAAAATTTTTTCATAATAAGTGCATCAGTTGATCATAGCGGAATCGGGGGTAGGATGCTCGGATTCATAGGAAGGTCATTGTGAGTAGTAGTGATTTGATGATAAAGTTAATTGCGTAGAGTTCTGGTATGTATGGGTTATGGGATGCTCCTAGGAAGAGGGTTGTTGTGAAGATATTTATTATAATAATGTTTGCATATTCTGCTATAAAGAATAGGGCGAATGGTCCTGCGGCGTATTCTACATTAAAGCCCGATACTAGTTCAGATTCTCCTTCAGTAAGATCAAATGGTGCTCGGTTTGTTTCTGCTAGTGTTGAAATGAATCATATTATTGCTAAGGGTCATGCTGGGAAGATTAGTCATACTTGTTCTTGTGTAATGATTAATGTAGAGAGAGTGAAGGATCCATTTATTAGTAAGATTGATAGTAAGATAATTGCTAGTGTAACTTCATATGAAATTGTTTGTGCTACTGCTCGTAGGGCTCCAATAAGAGCGTATTTTGAGTTGGAGGCTCAGCCTGATCAGAGGATCGAGTATACGGCTAAGCTTGATATAGCTAATATGAAAAGGATTCCTAAGTTTATATTGATGAGGGGATAGGGTATGGGTAGGGGGATTCATATAGTTAAGGCTAGGGTTAGGGCTAGGATGGGGGCTAGAATAAATATTGAGATTGAGGATGTGGCAGGTCGTAGGGGTTCTTTAATGAAAAGTTTGATTGCATCGGCGATGGGTTGGAGTAAGCCATATGGTCCTACAATATTTGGGCCTTTTCGGAGTTGTATGTAGCCTAGGATTTTTCGTTCAACTAGTGTAAGAAAAGCTACGGCTAGAAGAATGGGGATAATAAGTGTTAAGATGTTGAGTATAAACATTTTGTTAAGGAGAGGATTTGAATCTCTGAGTATAAAGGTTTAAGTTTTACGCAATTACCGGGCTCTGCCACCTTAACTGGGCCCTTTTCTAGGGCAGGTATTGTTTGTGAGGTCAATTGAGATAAAGTCATTGATTGATTTAAGGCGCTTTGTTGAAGTTGGCCTTATTTCTCTTGTCCTTTCGTACTGGGAGAAATACATAACAGATAGAAACCGACCTGGATTACTCCGGTCTGAACTCAGATCACGTAGGACTTTAATCGTTGAACAAACGAACCTTTGATAGCGGTTGCACCATCGGGGTGTCCTGATCCAACATCGAGGTCGTAAACCCTATTGTCGATATGGACTCTTGAATAGGATTGCGCTGTTATCCCTAGGGTAACTTGTTCCGTTGATCAAGTCTTTGGATCAATAAACGATAGTTTGATTTGACTTGTGGGTCTAGTCTTTAAAATCGTTCGGAGGATTTTTTGTTCTCCGAGGTCACCCCAACCAAAACTGCTAGTCCATAAAGAGTGTTGTTATCCCTTAATGGTTAAGTTTATTTTCTTTGGACTAGTTAGTTAAAGCTCCATAGGGTCTTCTCGTCTTGTTGGTTTATTCCCGCCTCTTCACGGGAAGGTCAATTTCACTGATTGGAAGTAAGAGACAGTAAAACCCTCGTGTGGCCGTTCATACAAGTCCTTATTTAGAGAACAAATGATTATGCTACCTTTGCACGGTCAGGATACCGCGGCCGTTTAACGTCTAGTCACTGGGCAGGCAGTGCCTCCAATACTGGGGATGCTGGAGGTGATGTTTTTGGTAAACAGGCGGGATTTGTGTTTGCCGAGTTCCTTTTACTTCTTTTAATCTTTCCTGGGTGCACTCCTGTGTTGGATTAACAGTATAATTAATAAATTATTTATTGTTGGGTTATTTTTATTTACTGTTAACAGTCAGAGTATTATCAGATACTGACTTAAACTTGTGCAAGGAGAAAATATTTCTTGTTACTCATATTAACATTATTGCTTCTATTTAGTAATAGAATAGTCCAGTACTAGGTCTAGGAGTTGGTTATATTGTTGTTGGGATTAGTATTGTTTTTATTGTTGAGCTTTAACGCTTTCTTAATAGATGGCTGCTTTTAGGCCTACTATGGTGTTGTAAGATCTTACTCTCTAGTGAAGGTTGTACCCATTTCTAAAAGGCTGTACCTTTTTAGACTAACTTTTAAAGATACAGTGAGATTTGTTTATATTTTTTGGTATCTTTAAAGCTGAACTAAGATTCATTTTCTGGACAACCAGCTATCACCAGGCTCGTTAGGCATGTCACCTCTACTTATAGATCTTCTCACTATTTTGCCACATAGATGAGTTGGTTCTAATAAACTGTCTATAGGTAGCTCGTCTGGTTTCGGGTTACTTAGCTGAAATTCGTTTTGTTAAGTTTTTTGCTCGTTAATTCATTATGCAAAAGGTACAAGGGTTAATCTTTGCTTTTTTGTACTTTGATTATTTTCTTTCATCGTTCCCTTACGGTACTTTCTCTATAGCGCCATGTTTAGAATTTCTATCTCCTATACTTTAATAGGGGTAAATGTTTTGTTTTAGTATGTTTTGGTTATTGGATTGAAGAGTGGGGGTTTGGGCTAGGCATAGTTCAAAACATTCACAGTACACGAAATCTTCTAGGTGTAAACTAGATGCTTTAATTAAGCTATGTCTTGGTTTGTCCAAGCACACTTTCCAGTATGCTTACCTTGTTACGACTTACCTCCTCTCGTGTAATTGGTGCATGTAAATAGGTTTGGGTGCATATATTTACTTGAGGAGGGTGACGGGCGGTGTGTGCGTGCTTCATGGCCTGGTTCAACTAAGCACTCTATTCTTAGTTTACTACTAAATCCTCCTTTGGCTGTTAGTTTCATAATGGCTTTCGTATTAAGTTTTCTTGGATAGAAAATGTAGCCCATTTCTTCCCATTCCATAGGTTACACCTTGACCTAACGTTTTTATGTGTTATGATTGAGCTTACTTTTGTTCCTTTTCAGGGTTTGCTGAAGATGGCGGTATACAGACTGTATTAGCAAGGATTGGTGAGGTTTATCGGGGTTTATCGATTATAGAACAGGCTCCTCTAGAAGGGTGTAAAGCACCGCCAAGTCCTTTGAGTTTTGGGCCGTTGCCGGTAGTACTCTGGCGAATAATCTTGTTTTTGCAATTATTTATGTTTAGGGCTAAGCATAGTGGGGTATCTAATCCCAGTTTGGGTCTTAGCTATAGTGTGTCAGTTGTCGTAGAGTTACTTTCGTCACTTATTTTTGTTATAATTATGGCTTTTTACAGCTTAATTAGGATTTAACTCTATTTGGTGTAGTACTTTAACACGTTTTACGCCGTGTTCCTGTTAGCTTGGGTTAGTCGTATGACCGCGGTGGCTGGCACGAGATTTACCAACCCTAGTTAATATGGCTTAGTCGAACTTTCGTTCATGGCTTAAATTTTGTCACTGCTGTTTCCCGTGGGGGTGTGGTTAAGCAAGGCGTTATGAGCTACAGGGTGTGTGCTTGATACCTGCTCCTCTTAGTCCTGCTGATTCGGAGGGCGCTACTCACCGGGGTGCGGATGCTTGCATGTGTAAGTCTATTGAAAGTTAACAGGAAGGCCAGGACCAAACCTATGTGTTTATGGAGTTGGTATACTCATCTAGGCATTTTCAGTGCCTTGCTTTAAATTTAAGCTACATTAACCATGTAGTATGTAAGCAGACCCAGGCACCTATATGTCTATCTTGTTTGGAGTGTGAATTTGAGTATTGGGGGTGAGATAAATTTATATTGATACTTAGGGGGAAGTATGTTAAAAATGGTGGTTAATATTTAAGAGGGGGGGGGGGGAAATATAATAGGTATGTCCTGTAACCATTGACTGAAATGCCCATGCCTACCATTATGGGGATGCTCAAGATGCAGTTAAGTCCAGCTACAATTTATGCTCCGGGTCGGGGCCTTTGACGGCCATAGCTGAGTCCAAGCATCCCCGAAAATTAAAAAATACCAAATGTATGACAGCACAGTTATGTGTGAGCATGGGCTGATTAGTAATTAGTCCATCGAGATGTCTTATTTAAGAGGAAAGAATGGGCGGTTTTAGATGAGATGGCCCTGAAGAAAGAACCAGATGTCTGATAAAGTTCATTAAATAGCTACCCCCACGATTAATGGGCCCGGAGCGAGAAGAGAAATCCCTGCCAAGCGGGTTGCTGGTTTCACGCGGCATGGTCGGTAAGCTCGTGATCTAGTGGACGGGATACGCATGGTGACGAGGATAGATTTGACTTTATGCGCTATGTACGATCTAAGCAGGAAATGTCCTATGTACTATAGATAATTTTTATTGTACTTGCTTATATGCAAGGGGAAAATCATTTAATGTACTATATACATATTATATCTTTATTACATTAATTATGATGTACATGCTTATATGCATGGGGTAGATCATGTAATGTAATATATACATAGTATGTCTTTATTACATTAATTATAATGTACA
Organism: Budorcas taxicolor; assembly: GCF_023091745.1. Taxonomy (NCBI): domain Eukaryota; kingdom Metazoa; phylum Chordata; class Mammalia; order Artiodactyla; family Bovidae; genus Budorcas; species Budorcas taxicolor. Next base: position 21,113 of record NW_026291822.1, read on the forward strand.
TACTGCACACAAAGTAGGTCATGTAGTATACTGCATTTATGTATGTTTTTATTATATTACTTCAGTGTATATATTCATACATATAGGATGGATCATGTGGTGTGCTAGACGCATATCATGTTTACATTGTATGAGTGTTAGTGGGTATGTTTGGGCAAATGACATGGTGTGTCTGTGTGTAGTACTCGTACATGTGTCTATTGAGGTGAGTTATTAAGCATGTTGTTACACGTGCAAGCTTATAGAGTGGGAGATTTGTGTCGTATGTTTAAAAATTTTAGCGGATTTAATACTGGGGAGGTTCTTAGTGTTTTTGGGGGTATATCAATAGACGCAATTAATAGTGGTTCAGGGAATAGTTTAAGTAGAACTTCAGCTTTGGGTGTTGATGGTGAGGCTATCGCTTCTTCCTTGAGTCTTAGGGAGGTTAATTGTTCTCCTTTTCTGGTTTACAAGACCAGCGTATTAATTTTACTACAAAGACTTGTCTTCATTTCAGGAGATTGTTTTCGATGGTGCTGGCTAGTGGTATTATTGCCAGGATGATGAGGAAATATATGATGGATGCTAATTGTCCGATGGTGATGTAGGGGTGTTCAACCGGTTGTCCTCCGATTCATGTAAGTGTTAATAGGTCTGCTATTAAAAGTCAGAATATGCATTGGCTGATTGGTCGGAACATTATGCTTCGTTGTTTGGATGTGTGGAGGAAGGGTACGAGTGTTAAGATCAAGATGGAAAGGACTAAGGCTAGGACTCCTCCCAGTTTATTGGGGATTGATCGTAGGATTGCGTATGCAAATAGGAAATACCATTCTGGCTTAATGTGGGAGGGTGTACTGAGTGGGTTTGCTGGAGTATAATTATCCGGGTCTCCGAGTAGGTCGGGAGTGAATAGTACTAGTGATATGAGGATGAGGATTAATAGTATGATGCCTAGGATGTCCTTGATGGTGTAATAAGGGTGAAATGGAATTTTGTCTGTGTCTGATGGAATTCCTGTGGGGTTGTTGGATCCTGTTTCGTGGAGGAAAATTAAGTGGATTATGGTGAGAGCTACAATGATAAATGGGAGGATGAAGTGGAAAGCGAAGAATCGGGTGAGGGTGGCTTTGTCTACTGAAAATCCCCCTCAGATTCATTCAACTAGGTTGGTGCCAATGTATGGGATTGCCGAGAGGAGGTTGGTAATGACTGTTGCTCCTCAGAATGATATCTGTCCTCATGGTAGGACATAGCCTATGAATGCTGTGGCTATTGTTGTAAATAGGAGAATTACTCCGATGTTTCATGTTTCTAAGAAGGTATATGATCCGTAATATAGGCCTCGTCCTACATGCATAAATAGGCAGATAAAAAATATTGATGCTCCGTTTGCGTGCATATATCGGATGATTCAGCCATAGTTTACGTCTCGACAAATGTGGGTTACAGAGGAGAATGCTATTGTTGTATCGGATGTGTAGTGTATTGCTAGGAATAGGCCTGTTAAGATTTGTAGAGCTAAGCAAGTGCCTAGGAGGGATCCAAAGTTTCATCATGATGAGATGTTTGATGGAGTTGGGAGGTCAATGAGTGCGTTGTTTACGATTTTTATTAGTGGGTGAGTTTTTCGGATGTTGATCATTAGTGTTCTTGTAGTTGAATAACAACGATGGTTTTTCATATCATTAGTCATGGTTAGATTCCATGCAGGAATAATGATTATGTACATTGTATTTATTTTAAGTGTAATTTTTGTGATGGGCTTTGTAGGGTTTTCTTCAAAACCTTCGCCTATTTATGGGGGGTTGGGATTGATTGTGAGTGGTGGGGTTGGGTGTGGTATTGTGTTAAATTATGGTGGTTCTTTTTTAGGTTTAATGGTTTTTTTAGTTTATTTAGGGGGTATAATGGTGGTTTTTGGTTATACGACAGCTATGGCTACTGAGCAGTATCCTGAGGTTTGGGTTTCTAATAAGGTTGTTTTAGGAACGTTTATTACTGGTTTGTTGATGGAGTTTTTTATAATTTACTATGTGTTGAAGGATAAGGAGGTGGAGATTGTGTTTAAGTTTAATGGTATGGGGGATTGGGTAATTTATGATACAGGGGATTCTGGGTTTTTTAGTGAGGAGGCCATGGGGATTGCTGCTTTGTACAGCTATGGTACTTGATTAGTTATTGTTACTGGTTGATCTTTATTAATTGGTGTAGTGGTGATTATAGAGATTACTCGTGGAAATTAAGTAGAATTGTGCTAGTGAAAATCGTAATTAGGAAGGAAAGGAAATATAATTTAATTAAGCCTTTTTGGTTTGTGATTATGATAGATGTTTTTATTTGGGTTAGTGAGATGGTTTTTGGTATAATGGTTTCTAGTCAGGTTAGGTCTAGAAGGGAGGATGCTGATTTTTGGCTTATTGTTAGATTTATATAGGGGGTTAAGCGGTGTATGACTGTGGGATAATATCCTAGTAGGTTAGAAAATTTGAATATGTTTGATGGGTAATTGAACTTTAAGTAGTGGGTTATGTTGTTAATTTCTAGTGCTAGAATAAAGCCTAGGATTGTAATTGTTAGGGCGGTGATTTTTAGGTAGTAGGGTATAGTTGTTTGGGGAATGGTTGTTGGGGGGATGTTGTTAGAAATGATGAATCCTGCGAAAAGACTTCCGATTAGTAAGCGTTTAATTGAGTTAATTAGGAATGGGTTGTTTTCATTAATAGAAATAAGGGTTGGGAATCGGGGTTGTCCTAGGAGTGTGAAGAAAATAATACGGGTACTGTAGATAGCTGTGAAGGAGATGGCGATTAGTGTTATTAAGAGGGCTCAGGCGTTGGTATATGACGTGTTGGCGGATTCAATAATTAGATCTTTGGAGTAGAATCCGGTGAGGAAAGGTATTCCTGTTAGTGCAAGGCTGCCAATAATAAGGGCTGTTGCGGTGAATGGTATGGCTTTAAATAGGCCTCCTATTTTTCGAATATCTTGTTCGTTATTTAGATTGTGGATGATGGAGCCGGAGCATAGAAATAATATGGCTTTGAAGAAAGCGTGGGTGCAGATGTGAAGAAGTGCTAGGTGAGGCTGGTTAATTCCAATTGTTACTATCATAAGGCCGAGTTGGCTGGATGTAGAGAAGGCGATGATTTTTTTAATGTCATTTTGGGTGAGGGCACATATTGCTGTAAATAGTGTGGTAATGGCTCCTAGGCATAGTATAGTAGATTGGATGAGTTTATTGTTTTCTGTTAATGGATAAAAGCGGATTAGTAAGAAAATACCTGCTACTACTATTGTACTTGAGTGGAGTAATGCTGAGACAGGTGTCGGACCCTCTATTGCGGAGGGTAATCATGGGTGCAGGCTAAATTGTGCGGATTTTCCGGTTGCGGCTAGAATTAGTCCTATTAGAGGTAGATTTGAGTTCTCTGGTTTTAGTAAGAAGATTTGTTGAAGGTCTCAAGTGTTGAGGTTAATTAGGAATCATGCTATTGCTAGGATAAATCCGATGTCGCCAATGCGGTTATATAGGATTGCTTGTAGAGCTGCTGTGTTTGCGTCTGCTCGTCCGTATCACCATCCAATTAGTAGAAATGATATAATTCCGACTCCTTCTCAGCCAATGAATAGTTGAAAGATGTTATTTGCAGTGACGAGGATGAGTATTGTGATAAGAAATAAGAGTAAGTACTTAAAAAATTGGTTGATGTTGGGGTCGGAATGTATGTATCATATTGAGAATTCTATGATGGATCATGTGACGAATAGTGATACTGGGATAAATATTGTCGAGAAGTAATCTATTTTGAAGCTGAGAGATAGTTTGAGGGTTTGGATGGTTAGTCAGTGTCAGTTTGAAATAATTATTTCTTGTCCTGTATGAATAAATATTATAGTGGGAATTATACTAGTGATAAAGGCGTATGAAATGGTTGTTTTTACGTAAAGTGGGTAATTGGTGAATTTGTGGGTGCTAAGACTAGTTGTCATGATGGGTACGGTTAGTAGGATTAGGGTAGTTAGTGTGAGGGATGGGAACAGGTTTATTACTTTTATTTGGAGTTGCACCAATTTTTTGGTTCCTAAGACCAATGGATAACTGCTATCCTTTAAAAGTTTGAAAAAGCCATGTTGTCAGGCATGGGAGCATAGAATTAGCAGTTCTTGCATACTTTTTCGGTAAATAAGAAGGTGATAGGCTTCTATTGTTAGATTCACAATCTAATGTTTTTTTAAACTATATTTACAGTATAGGGGTCCTAGGATAATTTTTGGGTTTAGGGATAGAAGCAGTAGTGGTAGTATGTGTAGTGATATGAGTGCATTTTCTCGTGTGAAGGAAGGTGAAATGTTATTGATATGATGAGTGTATTTGCCCCGTTGTGTTGTGATTAGTATATAGAGGGTGTAGAGAGTAGTGATTACTATGTTAAGTCCTATTAGAATAATTGTGATATTAGATCATGAAAAAGTCGATATTACTACAAATAGTTCTCCGATTAGGTTGATTGTTGGGGGTAGAGCCAGGTTGGTTAGACTTGCTAGGAGTCATCAGGTGGCTATTAGTGGAAGAAGTGTTTGTAGGCCGCGGGCTAAGATTATTGTACGGCTGTGAATTCGTTCGTAGTTAGAATTTGCTAGGCAGAAAAGTATAGAGGATGTAAGGCCGTGGGCAATTATCAGGGCGGTGGCTCCTATGTAGCTTCAGGGTGTTTGGATTAGGATTGCAACGATGACAAGTGCCATGTGGCTAATAGAGGAGTACGCGATGAGTGATTTCAGGTCCGTTTGACGAAGGCAAATTGAGCTGGTTATGATTATGCCTCATAGTGATAGCATGATGAATGGGTATGCTATAAAGTCGGTGATTGGATCTAGGAGAAGCGTAATTCGTAACATGCCGTATCCTCCTAGTTTTAGTAGGATTGCTGCAAGAACTATGGAGCCTGCAATTGGGGCTTCTACGTGGGCTTTGGGTAGTCAGAGATGAAGTCCGTATAGTGGTATTTTTACTATAAAGGCTATTATGCATGCTAGTCACATGAAGGTGTTGGATCAGGAGCTGGGTATTGGTTGTACTCAGTATTGTAGAATTAGGAAGTTTAGGGATCCTATTGTGTTTTGAATATAGATTAGTGCAACTAGTAAGGGTAGGGATCCTGCTAGTGTATAAAACAAGAAGTAGAGACCGGCATTTAGGCGTTCTGTTTGGTTCCCTCATCGGGTAATAATAATGAGTGTGGGAACTAGTGTTGCTTCAAATATAATATAAAAGAGAATTAGTTCTGTAGCAGAGAATGTCATAATTAGAAATAGTTGTAATAGGATTAGTATTGAGATGAAGAATTTTTTTCGGGCTGGGTTTTCTTTTGATAGGTGATGCTGGCTAGCTATAAGTATTAAGGGGAGGAGTCATATGGTTAGAATAAGTAGTGGTGTAGATAAGGAGTCGGAGAAGAAAGTTAATGAGAAGTTGAGGCTGTTATCGCCAAATTGGTTTATAAGGAGTAGGCTTGTAAGGCTAATTAGTAAGCTGTGGAGTGTGGAGTTAATTCAGATTATGTTATTTTTTGATAGCCAGGTTAGGGGTATAAGTATTATTGTGGAAATAATGTATTTTAGCATTGTAGCAGATTAAGGTTTTGTACGTAGTCGGTGCCGTATGTGTTTGATACCATTACTAGCAAGGATAGGCCTAGTGCTGCTTCGCAGGCTGCGAAAACTAGTAGAATAATGGGTATTATACTGGCTAAAGTGAAGTGTGAGTTTAGGATTATTAGGGTAGCTATAACGAATAAGGACAATATTATTCCTTCCAGGCATAGGAGGGAGGATATTAGGTGAGATCGATACATTAGTAATCCCGTGAGAGATACTATGAATGCTATTATAATATTTATGTATACGAGGGACATTTGGTACTTATGAGTTTGATCATAATCTAATGAGTCGAAATCATTTATTTTGGTTTAAACTAAGTACCATATTCGGTCCATTCTAATCCTTTTTGGGTTCATTCATAGGCTAGGCTTGTGGCTAGTAGGAAAATTAGGAGAAGGGATATAGTAAGCATTGTGTTAAGGTTAGTTGTTTGTGAGGCCCATGGTAGTGGTAGAAGTAGTGCAATTTCTAGATCGAAGAGGAGGAATGTGATAGCTACTAGAAAGAATTTTATGGAGAAAGGAAGGCGAGCAGATCCTATGGGGTCGAATCCACATTCGTATGGGCTTGTTTTTTCTGAGTATACGTTTAGTTGGGGGAGTCAGAATGCGATGGTCACGAGCAATGTAGCTAGTGTAAAGTTAGTTAGGAGGGTAATTATAAGGTTTATTGTTCTTTTTCGGGTTAGGCCGAAGCTAACTGATTGGAAGTCAGTTGTACTAATTAATACTAAAAGAACATGAGCCTCATCAGTAGATGGAAACATAGAGGAAAAGTCATACTACGTCTACGAAGTGTCAATATCAGGCAGCGGCTTCGAAGCCGAAATGGTGATTGGAGGTAAAGTGAAATTTTAGTTGGCGGAGGAAGCAGACAATTAAGAAAGTAGATCCAATAATGACATGGAGGCCGTGGAATCCTGTAGCTACGAAGAAAGTTGAGCCGTAAACTCCGTCTGAGATTGTAAAGGGAGCTTCATAGTATTCTGATGCTTGTAGAAGTGTAAAGTATACGCCTAACGTAATGGTGATGAATAAGGCTTGTAGCATGTGGTTACGGTTCCCTTCTATGAGGCTGTGGTGGGCTCAGGTAATGGAGACTCCTGAGGCTAGAAGGACAGAGGTGTTGAGTAGTGGGACTTCTAAGGGGTTAAGTGGTGTGAATGCCTGTTGGGGGTCAGCAGCTGCCTAATTCGGGTGTAGGAGCAAGGCTTGAGTGATAGAAGGCTCAGAAGAAGCCAGTGAAGAATAGGACTTCGGAGACGATGAAGAGGATTATTCCGTAGCGAAGGCTTTTTTGGACAGCAGGAGTATGGTGGCCTTGAAAGGTACTTTCTCGGATTACATCTCGTCATCATTGGTATATTGTAAGTATGTTTGTTGTTAGGCCTAGGGTCAGTAGAGCTGTTGAATTGAAGTGAAATCACATGATGAGGCCAGATGTTATTAGGAGGGCAGATAGTGCTCCTGTGAGGGGTCAGGGACTTGGGTTTACTATGTGATAGGCGTGGGTTTGGTGTGTCATTATGTATTGTCGTGCAGATATAAGCTAACTAGGAGGGTGAATACGTAGGCTTGAACTATAGCTACTGCGAATTCGAGGATTGTTAGTAGAGCTAAAATAGTAAATGTAATAAGTGCTGTTGTGGTATTGATATTTAATAATGCAAGGGTAGCTCCTCCGATTAAGTGAATTAATAAGTGCCCTGCTGTGATGTTGGCTGTTAATCGTACGGCAAGGGCTACTGGTTGGATGAAGAGGCTGATGGTTTCGATAATTACCAGTATTGGGATTAGTGGGGTAGGTGTTCCTTGTGGTAGGAAGTGGGCGAGTGATGCTTTGGTTTTGTTGCGGAAGCCTGTAACTACGGCCCCTGCTCATAGGGGAATAGCCATGCCTAAATTTATTGATAGTTGTGTGGTTGGTGTAAATGAATGGGGTAATAAGCCTAATAAATTTGTAGACCCAATAAATAGAATTAGGGACATTAATATCAATGTTCATGTTTGTCCTTTGGTGTTGTGAGTGCTTATTATTTGTTTTGACATGAGTTGAAGTGCTCATTGTTGGAGGGAGATAAGGCGGTTATTAATTAGTCGGTTTGATGTAGGAAATAGTAAGCTAGGGAATATAATGACGAGAGTAACAAGGGGGAGGCCTAGAATTACAGGGGTAATGAAAGAGGTAAATAGATTTTCGTTC
>NW_026291823.1:0-28951 GCF_023091745.1 Budorcas taxicolor
TCCCCAAGGACGCCCGGGGCCTAGATGCAAAGGCAAGGCAGGAGTGGAGCTGAGGCCAGGAAGGCGCCAGGGGCCTCTCCCAGCATCGCACAGCCTGCTCCTTCCCGGGCAGCAAGCCTAGCAGCGAGGCAAGCCTGGGCAAGTCTCGCCCAGGGCAGAGCAGCCTCGCGCAAGGCACTTGACTGGATCCGGCCTCTGAGCAGAGCTGGAGCTCTGCCGTCCTGGAGGCACACTCGGCTCGGCCCAAGCAGGGATTGCAGCTGCACGCGGCTTGGCTCCCTCGACTCTTCCCAAGGAGGCTCGCTTCCAAGCGGACCGTGCACTTGGCTTCCAGGCAGGGACGCCCCGCGCCTCCTGCAGGTCTTGGCACAGGGGCTGCTTCCCCTGAGCGGAGGCTGTGGGCGGCAGCCCAGACACGCAGGGGCAGGCCCCAACCACCTGCCCACGTCTCTGCTGGTGGGGAGAGCACTAGGGAAATGACGTCTGTCAGGCACCTTCTGGGCGCTCACGGAGTCAGCCTCCGGGTGTGTGGGGCTGCAGACCACAGCCGGGGGCCCTGGGGAAGCCTGGTGCTCTCCGTGCTGTGCTGAGTCGGGGCGGCCAAGCGACCGCTGGAGGAGCCCTGCACTTGCCATTCCCTTCCCTATGACAGAGCTCTCACGGCCGGAGGGCTTGGCAGCGTGCACCCCACCGGCCCCTAAGCCCTCCGCAAGGACGCCTGGGGACTAGGTGCAAAGGCAAGGCAGGAGTGGAGCTGAGGCCAGGAAGGCGCCAGGAGCGTCTGCCTGTCTGGCGCAGCCTGCTCCTTCCCGGGCAGGAAGCCTAGCAGCGAGGCAAGTCTGGGCAAGGCTCGCCCAGGGCAGAGCAGCCTCACGCCAGCCACTCTGCCAGATCGGGCCTCTGAGCAGAGCTGGAGCTCTGCCGTACTGGAGGCTCACTGGGCTCCGCCCAAGGAGTGAGTGCAGACGCACGCAGCTGGGCTGCCTCCTCTTCTCCCGAGGAGGCTCGCTTCCCGCATGCTGTGCACTAGGCTTCCAGGTGGGGGCGCCCCGCGCCCCCTACAGGTCTTGGCTCAGGGGCTGCTTCCCTGGAGCTGGGGCTGCGGGCGGGAGCCCAGACACGCAGGGGCAGGCCCCACCACCTGCACACGTCTCTGCTGGGGAGCAGAGCGCTAGGGACATGACGTCTGTCAGGCACCTTCTGGGCGCCCACGGAGTCAGCCTCCGGGAGTGTGGGGCTGCAGACCACAGCCAGGGGACCTGGGAGCCTTGTGCTCTCCGTGCGGCGCTGAGTCTGGGCGGCCAAGCAACCGCTGGTGGAGCCCTGCACTTGCCCTCCCCTCCCCTCTACGAGAGGCCTCACTGCTGGAGGGCTTGGCAGTGTGCAAGCCACCGGCTCCTAAGCCTTCCCCAAGGACGCCCGGGGCCTAGATGCAAAGGCAAGGCAGGAGTGGAGCTGAGGCCAGGAAGGCGCCAGGGGCCTCTCCCAGCATCGCACAGCCTGCTCCTTCCCGGGCAGCAAGCCTAGCAGCGAGGCAAGCCTGGGCAAGTCTCGCCCAGGGCAGAGCAGCCTCGCGCAAGGCACTTGACTGGATCCGGCCTCTGAGCAGAGCTGGAGCTCTGCCGTCCTGGAGGCACACTCGGCTCGGCCCAAGCAGGGATTGCAGCTGCACGCGGCTTGGCTCCCTCGACTCTTCCCAAGGAGGCTCGCTTCCAAGCGGACCGTGCACTTGGCTTCCAGGCAGGGACGCCCCGCGCCTCCTGCAGGTCTTGGCACAGGGGCTGCTTCCCCTGAGCGGAGGCTGTGGGCGGCAGCCCAGACACGCAGGGGCAGGCCCCAACCACCTGCCCACGTCTCTGCTGGTGGGGAGAGCACTAGGGAAATGACGTCTGTCAGGCACCTTCTGGGCGCTCACGGAGTCAGCCTCCGGGTGTGTGGGGCTGCAGACCACAGCCGGGGGCCCTGGGGAAGCCTGGTGCTCTCCGTGCTGTGCTGAGTCGGGGCGGCCAAGCGACCGCTGGAGGAGCCCTGCACTTGCCATTCCCTTCCCTATGACAGAGCTCTCACGGCTGGAGGGCTTGGCAGCGTGCACCCCACCGGCCCCTAAGCCCTCCGCAAGGACGCCTGGGGACTAGGTGCAAAGGCAAGGCAGGAGTGGAGCTGAGGCCAGGAAGGCGCCAGGAGCGTCTGCCTGTCTGGCGCAGCCTGCTCCTTCCCGGGCAGGAAGCCTAGCAGCGAGGCAAGTCTGGGCAAGGCTCGCCCAGGGCAGAGCAGCCTCACGCCAGCCACTCTGCCAGATCGGGCCTCTGAGCAGAGCTGGAGCTCTGCCGTACTGGAGGCTCACTGGGCTCCGCCCAAGGAGTGAGTGCAGACGCACGCAGCTGGGCTGCCTCCTCTTCTCCCGAGGAGGCTCGCTTCCCGCATGCTGTGCACTAGGCTTCCAGGCGGGGGCGCCCCGCGCCCCCTACAGGTCTTGGCTCAGGGGCTGCTTCCCTGGAGCTGGGGCTGCGGGCGGGAGCCCAGACACGCAGGGGCAGGCCCCACCACCTGCACACGTCTCTGCTGGGGAGCAGAGCGCTAGGGACATGACGTCTGTCAGGCACCTTCTGGGCGCCCACGGAGTCAGCCTCCGGGAGTGTGGGGCTGCAGACCACAGCCAGGGGACCTGGGAGCCTTGTGCTCTCCGTGCGGCGCTGAGTCTGGGCGGCCAAGCAACCGCTGGTGGAGCCCTGCACTTGCCCTCCCCTCCCCTCTACGAGAGGCCTCACTGCTGGAGGGCTTGGCAGTGTGCAAGCCACCGGCTCCTAAGCCTTCCCCAAGGACGCCCGGGGCCTAGATGCAAAGGCAAGGCAGGAGTGGAGCTGAGGCCAGGAAGGCGCCAGGGGCCTCTCCCAGCATCGCACAGCCTGCTCCTTCCCGGGCAGCAAGCCTAGCAGCGAGGCAAGCCTGGGCAAGTCTCGCCCAGGGCAGAGCAGCCTCGCGCAAGGCACTTGACTGGATCCGGCCTCTGAGCAGAGCTGGAGCTCTGCCGTCCTGGAGGCACACTCGGCTCGGCCCAAGCAGGGATTGCAGCTGCACGCGGCTTGGCTCCCTCGACTCTTCCCAAGGAGGCTCGCTTCCAAGCGGACCGTGCACTTGGCTTCCAGGCAGGGACGCCCCGCGCCTCCTGCAGGTCTTGGCACAGGGGCTGCTTCCCCTGAGCGGAGGCTGTGGGCGGCAGCCCAGACACGCAGGGGCAGGCCCCAACCACCTGCCCACGTCTCTGCTGGTGGGGAGAGCACTAGGGAAATGACGTCTGTCAGGCACCTTCTGGGCGCTCACGGAGTCAGCCTCCGGGTGTGTGGGGCTGCAGACCACAGCCGGGGGCCCTGGGGAAGCCTGGTGCTCTCCGTGCTGTGCTGAGTCGGGGCGGCCAAGCGACCGCTGGAGGAGCCCTGCACTTGCCATTCCCTTCCCTATGACAGAGCTCTCACGGCTGGAGGGCTTGGCAGCGTGCACCCCACCGGCCCCTAAGCCCTCCGCAAGGACGCCTGGGGACTAGGTGCAAAGGCAAGGCAGGAGTGGAGCTGAGGCCAGGAAGGCGCCAGGAGCGTCTGCCTGTCTGGCGCAGCCTGCTCCTTCCCGGGCAGGAAGCCTAGCAGCGAGGCAAGTCTGGGCAAGGCTCGCCCAGGGCAGAGCAGCCTCACGCCAGCCACTCTGCCAGATCGGGCCTCTGAGCAGAGCTGGAGCTCTGCCGTACTGGAGGCTCACTGGGCTCCGCCCAAGGAGTGAGTGCAGACGCACGCAGCTGGGCTGCCTCCTCTTCTCCCGAGGAGGCTCGCTTCCCGCATGCTGTGCACTAGGCTTCCAGGCGGGGGCGCCCCGCGCCCCCTACAGGTCTTGGCTCAGGGGCTGCTTCCCTGGAGCTGGGGCTGCGGGCGGGAGCCCAGACACGCAGGGGCAGGCCCCACCACCTGCACACGTCTCTGCTGGGGAGCAGAGCGCTAGGGACATGACGTCTGTCAGGCACCTTCTGGGCGCCCACGGAGTCAGCCTCCGGGAGTGTGGGGCTGCAGACCACAGCCAGGGGACCTGGGAGCCTTGTGCTCTCCGTGCGGCGCTGAGTCTGGGCGGCCAAGCAACCGCTGGTGGAGCCCTGCACTTGCCCTCCCCTCCCCTCTACGAGAGGCCTCACTGCTGGAGGGCTTGGCAGTGTGCAAGCCACCGGCTCCTAAGCCTTCCCCAAGGACGCCCGGGGCCTAGATGCAAAGGCAAGGCAGGAGTGGAGCTGAGGCCAGGAAGGCGCCAGGGGCCTCTCCCAGCATCGCACAGCCTGCTCCTTCCCGGGCAGCAAGCCTAGCAGCGAGGCAAGCCTGGGCAAGTCTCGCCCAGGGCAGAGCAGCCTCGCGCAAGGCACTTGACTGGATCCGGCCTCTGAGCAGAGCTGGAGCTCTGCCGTCCTGGAGGCACACTCGGCTCGGCCCAAGCAGGGATTGCAGCTGCACGCGGCTTGGCTCCCTCGACTCTTCCCAAGGAGGCTCGCTTCCAAGCGGACCGTGCACTTGGCTTCCAGGCAGGGACGCCCCGCGCCTCCTGCAGGTCTTGGCACAGGGGCTGCTTCCCCTGAGCGGAGGCTGTGGGCGGCAGCCCAGACACGCAGGGGCAGGCCCCAACCACCTGCCCACGTCTCTGCTGGTGGGGAGAGCACTAGGGAAATGACGTCTGTCAGGCACCTTCTGGGCGCTCACGGAGTCAGCCTCCGGGTGTGTGGGGCTGCAGACCACAGCCGGGGGCCCTGGGGAAGCCTGGTGCTCTCCGTGCTGTGCTGAGTCGGGGCGGCCAAGCGACCGCTGGAGGAGCCCTGCACTTGCCATTCCCTTCCCTATGACAGAGCTCTCACGGCTGGAGGGCTTGGCAGCGTGCACCCCACCGGCCCCTAAGCCCTCCGCAAGGACGCCTGGGGACTAGGTGCAAAGGCAAGGCAGGAGTGGAGCTGAGGCCAGGAAGGCGCCAGGAGCGTCTGCCTGTCTGGCGCAGCCTGCTCCTTCCCGGGCAGGAAGCCTAGCAGCGAGGCAAGTCTGGGCAAGGCTCGCCCAGGGCAGAGCAGCCTCACGCCAGCCACTCTGCCAGATCGGGCCTCTGAGCAGAGCTGGAGCTCTGCCGTACTGGAGGCTCACTGGGCTCCGCCCAAGGAGTGAGTGCAGACGCACGCAGCTGGGCTGCCTCCTCTTCTCCCGAGGAGGCTCGCTTCCCGCATGCTGTGCACTAGGCTTCCAGGCGGGGGCGCCCCGCGCCCCCTACAGGTCTTGGCTCAGGGGCTGCTTCCCTGGAGCTGGGGCTGCGGGCGGGAGCCCAGACACGCAGGGGCAGGCCCCACCACCTGCACACGTCTCTGCTGGGGAGCAGAGCGCTAGGGACATGACGTCTGTCAGGCACCTTCTGGGCGCCCACGGAGTCAGCCTCCGGGAGTGTGGGGCTGCAGACCACAGCCAGGGGACCTGGGAGCCTTGTGCTCTCCGTGCGGCGCTGAGTCTGGGCGGCCAAGCAACCGCTGGTGGAGCCCTGCACTTGCCCTCCCCTCCCCTCTACGAGAGGCCTCACTGCTGGAGGGCTTGGCAGTGTGCAAGCCACCGGCTCCTAAGCCTTCCCCAAGGACGCCCGGGGCCTAGATGCAAAGGCAAGGCAGGAGTGGAGCTGAGGCCAGGAAGGCGCCAGGGGCCTCTCCCAGCATCGCACAGCCTGCTCCTTCCCGGGCAGCAAGCCTAGCAGCGAGGCAAGCCTGGGCAAGTCTCGCCCAGGGCAGAGCAGCCTCGCGCAAGGCACTTGACTGGATCCGGCCTCTGAGCAGAGCTGGAGCTCTGCCGTCCTGGAGGCACACTCGGCTCGGCCCAAGCAGGGATTGCAGCTGCACGCGGCTTGGCTCCCTCGACTCTTCCCAAGGAGGCTCGCTTCCAAGCGGACCGTGCACTTGGCTTCCAGGCAGGGACGCCCCGCGCCTCCTGCAGGTCTTGGCACAGGGGCTGCTTCCCCTGAGCGGAGGCTGTGGGCGGCAGCCCAGACACGCAGGGGCAGGCCCCAACCACCTGCCCACGTCTCTGCTGGTGGGGAGAGCACTAGGGAAATGACGTCTGTCAGGCACCTTCTGGGCGCTCACGGAGTCAGCCTCCGGGTGTGTGGGGCTGCAGACCACAGCCGGGGGCCCTGGGGAAGCCTGGTGCTCTCCGTGCTGTGCTGAGTCGGGGCGGCCAAGCGACCGCTGGAGGAGCCCTGCACTTGCCATTCCCTTCCCTATGACAGAGCTCTCACGGCCGGAGGGCTTGGCAGCGTGCACCCCACCGGCCCCTAAGCCCTCCGCAAGGACGCCTGGGGACTAGGTGCAAAGGCAAGGCAGGAGTGGAGCTGAGGCCAGGAAGGCGCCAGGAGCGTCTGCCTGTCTGGCGCAGCCTGCTCCTTCCCGGGCAGGAAGCCTAGCAGCGAGGCAAGTCTGGGCAAGGCTCGCCCAGGGCAGAGCAGCCTCACGCCAGCCACTCTGCCAGATCGGGCCTCTGAGCAGAGCTGGAGCTCTGCCGTACTGGAGGCTCACTGGGCTCCGCCCAAGGAGTGAGTGCAGACGCACGCAGCTGGGCTGCCTCCTCTTCTCCCGAGGAGGCTCGCTTCCCGCATGCTGTGCACTAGGCTTCCAGGTGGGGGCGCCCCGCGCCCCCTACAGGTCTTGGCTCAGGGGCTGCTTCCCTGGAGCTGGGGCTGCGGGCGGGAGCCCAGACACGCAGGGGCAGGCCCCACCACCTGCACACGTCTCTGCTGGGGAGCAGAGCGCTAGGGACATGACGTCTGTCAGGCACCTTCTGGGCGCCCACGGAGTCAGCCTCCGGGAGTGTGGGGCTGCAGACCACAGCCAGGGGACCTGGGAGCCTTGTGCTCTCCGTGCGGCGCTGAGTCTGGGCGGCCAAGCAACCGCTGGTGGAGCCCTGCACTTGCCCTCCCCTCCCCTCTACGAGAGGCCTCACTGCTGGAGGGCTTGGCAGTGTGCAAGCCACCGGCTCCTAAGCCTTCCCCAAGGACGCCCGGGGCCTAGATGCAAAGGCAAGGCAGGAGTGGAGCTGAGGCCAGGAAGGCGCCAGGGGCCTCTCCCAGCATCGCACAGCCTGCTCCTTCCCGGGCAGCAAGCCTAGCAGCGAGGCAAGCCTGGGCAAGTCTCGCCCAGGGCAGAGCAGCCTCGCGCAAGGCACTTGACTGGATCCGGCCTCTGAGCAGAGCTGGAGCTCTGCCGTCCTGGAGGCACACTCGGCTCGGCCCAAGCAGGGATTGCAGCTGCACGCGGCTTGGCTCCCTCGACTCTTCCCAAGGAGGCTCGCTTCCAAGCGGACCGTGCACTTGGCTTCCAGGCAGGGACGCCCCGCGCCTCCTGCAGGTCTTGGCACAGGGGCTGCTTCCCCTGAGCGGAGGCTGTGGGCGGCAGCCCAGACACGCAGGGGCAGGCCCCAACCACCTGCCCACGTCTCTGCTGGTGGGGAGAGCACTAGGGAAATGACGTCTGTCAGGCACCTTCTGGGCGCTCACGGAGTCAGCCTCCGGGTGTGTGGGGCTGCAGACCACAGCCGGGGGCCCTGGGGAAGCCTGGTGCTCTCCGTGCTGTGCTGAGTCGGGGCGGCCAAGCGACCGCTGGAGGAGCCCTGCACTTGCCATTCCCTTCCCTATGACAGAGCTCTCACGGCTGGAGGGCTTGGCAGCGTGCACCCCACCGGCCCCTAAGCCCTCCGCAAGGACGCCTGGGGACTAGGTGCAAAGGCAAGGCAGGAGTGGAGCTGAGGCCAGGAAGGCGCCAGGAGCGTCTGCCTGTCTGGCGCAGCCTGCTCCTTCCCGGGCAGGAAGCCTAGCAGCGAGGCAAGTCTGGGCAAGGCTCGCCCAGGGCAGAGCAGCCTCACGCCAGCCACTCTGCCAGATCGGGCCTCTGAGCAGAGCTGGAGCTCTGCCGTACTGGAGGCTCACTGGGCTCCGCCCAAGGAGTGAGTGCAGACGCACGCAGCTGGGCTGCCTCCTCTTCTCCCGAGGAGGCTCGCTTCCCGCATGCTGTGCACTAGGCTTCCAGGCGGGGGCGCCCCGCGCCCCCTACAGGTCTTGGCTCAGGGGCTGCTTCCCTGGAGCTGGGGCTGCGGGCGGGAGCCCAGACACGCAGGGGCAGGCCCCACCACCTGCACACGTCTCTGCTGGGGAGCAGAGCGCTAGGGACATGACGTCTGTCAGGCACCTTCTGGGCGCCCACGGAGTCAGCCTCCGGGAGTGTGGGGCTGCAGACCACAGCCAGGGGACCTGGGAGCCTTGTGCTCTCCGTGCGGCGCTGAGTCTGGGCGGCCAAGCAACCGCTGGTGGAGCCCTGCACTTGCCCTCCCCTCCCCTCTACGAGAGGCCTCACTGCTGGAGGGCTTGGCAGTGTGCAAGCCACCGGCTCCTAAGCCTTCCCCAAGGACGCCCGGGGCCTAGATGCAAAGGCAAGGCAGGAGTGGAGCTGAGGCCAGGAAGGCGCCAGGGGCCTCTCCCAGCATCGCACAGCCTGCTCCTTCCCGGGCAGCAAGCCTAGCAGCGAGGCAAGCCTGGGCAAGTCTCGCCCAGGGCAGAGCAGCCTCGCGCAAGGCACTTGACTGGATCCGGCCTCTGAGCAGAGCTGGAGCTCTGCCGTCCTGGAGGCACACTCGGCTCGGCCCAAGCAGGGATTGCAGCTGCACGCGGCTTGGCTCCCTCGACTCTTCCCAAGGAGGCTCGCTTCCAAGCGGACCGTGCACTTGGCTTCCAGGCAGGGACGCCCCGCGCCTCCTGCAGGTCTTGGCACAGGGGCTGCTTCCCCTGAGCGGAGGCTGTGGGCGGCAGCCCAGACACGCAGGGGCAGGCCCCAACCACCTGCCCACGTCTCTGCTGGTGGGGAGAGCACTAGGGAAATGACGTCTGTCAGGCACCTTCTGGGCGCTCACGGAGTCAGCCTCCGGGTGTGTGGGGCTGCAGACCACAGCCGGGGGCCCTGGGGAAGCCTGGTGCTCTCCGTGCTGTGCTGAGTCGGGGCGGCCAAGCGACCGCTGGAGGAGCCCTGCACTTGCCATTCCCTTCCCTATGACAGAGCTCTCACGGCTGGAGGGCTTGGCAGCGTGCACCCCACCGGCCCCTAAGCCCTCCGCAAGGACGCCTGGGGACTAGGTGCAAAGGCAAGGCAGGAGTGGAGCTGAGGCCAGGAAGGCGCCAGGAGCGTCTGCCTGTCTGGCGCAGCCTGCTCCTTCCCGGGCAGGAAGCCTAGCAGCGAGGCAAGTCTGGGCAAGGCTCGCCCAGGGCAGAGCAGCCTCACGCCAGCCACTCTGCCAGATCGGGCCTCTGAGCAGAGCTGGAGCTCTGCCGTACTGGAGGCTCACTGGGCTCCGCCCAAGGAGTGAGTGCAGACGCACGCAGCTGGGCTGCCTCCTCTTCTCCCGAGGAGGCTCGCTTCCCGCATGCTGTGCACTAGGCTTCCAGGCGGGGGCGCCCCGCGCCCCCTACAGGTCTTGGCTCAGGGGCTGCTTCCCTGGAGCTGGGGCTGCGGGCGGGAGCCCAGACACGCAGGGGCAGGCCCCACCACCTGCACACGTCTCTGCTGGGGAGCAGAGCGCTAGGGACATGACGTCTGTCAGGCACCTTCTGGGCGCCCACGGAGTCAGCCTCCGGGAGTGTGGGGCTGCAGACCACAGCCAGGGGACCTGGGAGCCTTGTGCTCTCCGTGCGGCGCTGAGTCTGGGCGGCCAAGCAACCGCTGGTGGAGCCCTGCACTTGCCCTCCCCTCCCCTCTACGAGAGGCCTCACTGCTGGAGGGCTTGGCAGTGTGCAAGCCACCGGCTCCTAAGCCTTCCCCAAGGACGCCCGGGGCCTAGATGCAAAGGCAAGGCAGGAGTGGAGCTGAGGCCAGGAAGGCGCCAGGGGCCTCTCCCAGCATCGCACAGCCTGCTCCTTCCCGGGCAGCAAGCCTAGCAGCGAGGCAAGCCTGGGCAAGTCTCGCCCAGGGCAGAGCAGCCTCGCGCAAGGCACTTGACTGGATCCGGCCTCTGAGCAGAGCTGGAGCTCTGCCGTCCTGGAGGCACACTCGGCTCGGCCCAAGCAGGGATTGCAGCTGCACGCGGCTTGGATCCCTCGACTCTTCCCAAGGAGGCTCGCTTCCAAGCGGACCGTGCACTTGGCTTCCAGGCAGGGACGCCCTGCGCCTCCTGCAGGTCTTGGCACAGGGGCTGCTTCCCCTGAGCGGAGGCTGTGGGCGGCAGCCCAGACACGCAGGGGCAGGCCCCAACCACCTGCCCACGTCTCTGCTGGTGGGGAGAGCACTAGGGAAATGACGTCTGTCAGGCACCTTCTGGGCGCTCACGGAGTCAGCCTCCGGGTGTGTGGGGCTGCAGACCACAGCCGGGGGCCCTGGGGAAGCCTGGTGCTCTCCGTGCTGTGCTGAGTCGGGGCGGCCAAGCGACCGCTGGAGGAGCCCTGCACTTGCCATTCCCTTCCCTATGACAGAGCTCTCACGGCTGGAGGGCTTGGCAGCGTGCACCCCACCGGCCCCTAAGCCCTCCGCAAGGACGCCTGGGGACTAGGTGCAAAGGCAAGGCAGGAGTGGAGCTGAGGCCAGGAAGGCGCCAGGAGCGTCTGCCTGTCTGGCGCAGCCTGCTCCTTCCCGGGCAGGAAGCCTAGCAGCGAGGCAAGTCTGGGCAAGGCTCGCCCAGGGCAGAGCAGCCTCACGCCAGCCACTCTGCCAGATCGGGCCTCTGAGCAGAGCTGGAGCTCTGCCGTACTGGAGGCTCACTGGGCTCCGCCCAAGGAGTGAGTGCAGACGCACGCAGCTGGGCTGCCTCCTCTTCTCCCGAGGAGGCTCGCTTCCCGCATGCTGTGCACTAGGCTTCCAGGCGGGGGCGCCCCGCGCCCCCTACAGGTCTTGGCTCAGGGGCTGCTTCCCTGGAGCTGGGGCTGCGGGCGGGAGCCCAGACACGCAGGGGCAGGCCCCACCACCTGCACACGTCTCTGCTGGGGAGCAGAGCGCTAGGGACATGACGTCTGTCAGGCACCTTCTGGGCGCCCACGGAGTCAGCCTCCGGGAGTGTGGGGCTGCAGACCACAGCCAGGGGACCTGGGAGCCTTGTGCTCTCCGTGCGGCGCTGAGTCTGGGCGGCCAAGCAACCGCTGGTGGAGCCCTGCACTTGCCCTCCCCTCCCCTCTACGAGAGGCCTCACTGCTGGAGGGCTTGGCAGTGTGCAAGCCACCGGCTCCTAAGCCTTCCCCAAGGACGCCCGGGGCCTAGATGCAAAGGCAAGGCAGGAGTGGAGCTGAGGCCAGGAAGGCGCCAGGGGCCTCTCCCAGCATCGCACAGCCTGCTCCTTCCCGGGCAGCAAGCCTAGCAGCGAGGCAAGCCTGGGCAAGTCTCGCCCAGGGCAGAGCAGCCTCGCGCAAGGCACTTGACTGGATCCGGCCTCTGAGCAGAGCTGGAGCTCTGCCGTCCTGGAGGCACACTCGGCTCGGCCCAAGCAGGGATTGCAGCTGCACGCGGCTTGGCTCCCTCGACTCTTCCCAAGGAGGCTCGCTTCCAAGCGGACCGTGCACTTGGCTTCCAGGCAGGGACGCCCCGCGCCTCCTGCAGGTCTTGGCACAGGGGCTGCTTCCCCTGAGCGGAGGCTGTGGGCGGCAGCCCAGACACGCAGGGGCAGGCCCCAACCACCTGCCCACGTCTCTGCTGGTGGGGAGAGCACTAGGGAAATGACGTCTGTCAGGCACCTTCTGGGCGCTCACGGAGTCAGCCTCCGGGTGTGTGGGGCTGCAGACCACAGCCGGGGGCCCTGGGGAAGCCTGGTGCTCTCCGTGCTGTGCTGAGTCGGGGCGGCCAAGCGACCGCTGGAGGAGCCCTGCACTTGCCATTCCCTTCCCTATGACAGAGCTCTCACGGCTGGAGGGCTTGGCAGCGTGCACCCCACCGGCCCCTAAGCCCTCCGCAAGGACGCCTGGGGACTAGGTGCAAAGGCAAGGCAGGAGTGGAGCTGAGGCCAGGAAGGCGCCAGGAGCGTCTGCCTGTCTGGCGCAGCCTGCTCCTTCCCGGGCAGGAAGCCTAGCAGCGAGGCAAGTCTGGGCAAGGCTCGCCCAGGGCAGAGCAGCCTCACGCCAGCCACTCTGCCAGATCGGGCCTCTGAGCAGAGCTGGAGCTCTGCCGTACTGGAGGCTCACTGGGCTCCGCCCAAGGAGTGAGTGCAGACGCACGCAGCTGGGCTGCCTCCTCTTCTCCCGAGGAGGCTCGCTTCCCGCATGCTGTGCACTAGGCTTCCAGGCGGGGGCGCCCCGCGCCCCCTACAGGTCTTGGCTCAGGGGCTGCTTCCCTGGAGCTGGGGCTGCGGGCGGGAGCCCAGACACGCAGGGGCAGGCCCCACCACCTGCACACGTCTCTGCTGGGGAGCAGAGCGCTAGGGACATGACGTCTGTCAGGCACCTTCTGGGCGCCCACGGAGTCAGCCTCCGGGAGTGTGGGGCTGCAGACCACAGCCAGGGGACCTGGGAGCCTTGTGCTCTCCGTGCGGCGCTGAGTCTGGGCGGCCAAGCAACCGCTGGTGGAGCCCTGCACTTGCCCTCCCCTCCCCTCTACGAGAGGCCTCACTGCTGGAGGGCTTGGCAGTGTGCAAGCCACCGGCTCCTAAGCCTTCCCCAAGGACGCCCGGGGCCTAGATGCAAAGGCAAGGCAGGAGTGGAGCTGAGGCCAGGAAGGCGCCAGGGGCCTCTCCCAGCATCGCACAGCCTGCTCCTTCCCGGGCAGCAAGCCTAGCAGCGAGGCAAGCCTGGGCAAGTCTCGCCCAGGGCAGAGCAGCCTCGCGCAAGGCACTTGACTGGATCCGGCCTCTGAGCAGAGCTGGAGCTCTGCCGTCCTGGAGGCACACTCGGCTCGGCCCAAGCAGGGATTGCAGCTGCACGCGGCTTGGCTCCCTCGACTCTTCCCAAGGAGGCTCGCTTCCAAGCGGACCGTGCACTTGGCTTCCAGGCAGGGACGCCCCGCGCCTCCTGCAGGTCTTGGCACAGGGGCTGCTTCCCCTGAGCGGAGGCTGTGGGCGGCAGCCCAGACACGCAGGGGCAGGCCCCAACCACCTGCCCACGTCTCTGCTGGTGGGGAGAGCACTAGGGAAATGACGTCTGTCAGGCACCTTCTGGGCGCTCACGGAGTCAGCCTCCGGGTGTGTGGGGCTGCAGACCACAGCCGGGGGCCCTGGGGAAGCCTGGTGCTCTCCGTGCTGTGCTGAGTCGGGGCGGCCAAGCGACCGCTGGAGGAGCCCTGCACTTGCCATTCCCTTCCCTATGACAGAGCTCTCACGGCCGGAGGGCTTGGCAGCGTGCACCCCACCGGCCCCTAAGCCCTCCGCAAGGACGCCTGGGGACTAGGTGCAAAGGCAAGGCAGGAGTGGAGCTGAGGCCAGGAAGGCGCCAGGAGCGTCTGCCTGTCTGGCGCAGCCTGCTCCTTCCCGGGCAGGAAGCCTAGCAGCGAGGCAAGTCTGGGCAAGGCTCGCCCAGGGCAGAGCAGCCTCACGCCAGCCACTCTGCCAGATCGGGCCTCTGAGCAGAGCTGGAGCTCTGCCGTACTGGAGGCTCACTGGGCTCCGCCCAAGGAGTGAGTGCAGACGCACGCAGCTGGGCTGCCTCCTCTTCTCCCGAGGAGGCTCGCTTCCCGCATGCTGTGCACTAGGCTTCCAGGCGGGGGCGCCCCGCGCCCCCTACAGGTCTTGGCTCAGGGGCTGCTTCCCTGGAGCTGGGGCTGCGGGCGGGAGCCCAGACACGCAGGGGCAGGCCCCACCACCTGCACACGTCTCTGCTGGTGGGGAGAGCACTAGGGACATGACGTCTGTCAGGCACCTTCTGGGCGCTCACGGAGTCAGCCTCCGGGTGTGTGGGGCTGCAGACCACAGCCGGGGGCCCTGGGGAAGCCTGGTGCTCTCCGTGCTGTGCTGAGTCGGGGCGGCCAAGCGACCGCTGGAGGAGCCCTGCACTTGCCATTCCCTTCCCTATGACAGAGCTCTCACGGCTGGAGGGCTTGGCAGCGTGCACCCCACCGGCCCCTAAGCCCTCCGCAAGGACGCCTGGGGACTAGGTGCAAAGGCAAGGCAGGAGTGGAGCTGAGGCCAGGAAGGCGCCAGGAGCGTCTGCCTGTCTGGCGCAGCCTGCTCCTTCCCGGGCAGGAAGCCTAGCAGCGAGGCAAGTCTGGGCAAGGCTCGCCCAGGGCAGAGCAGCCTCACGCCAGCCACTCTGCCAGATCGGGCCTCTGAGCAGAGCTGGAGCTCTGCCGTACTGGAGGCTCACTGGGCTCCGCCCAAGGAGTGAGTGCAGACGCACGCAGCTGGGCTGCCTCCTCTTCTCCCGAGGAGGCTCGCTTCCCGCATGCTGTGCACTAGGCTTCCAGGCGGGGGCGCCCCGCGCCCCCTACAGGTCTTGGCTCAGGGGCTGCTTCCCTGGAGCTGGGGCTGCGGGCGGGAGCCCAGACACGCAGGGGCAGGCCCCACCACCTGCACACGTCTCTGCTGGGGAGCAGAGCGCTAGGGACATGACGTCTGTCAGGCACCTTCTGGGCGCCCACGGAGTCAGCCTCCGGGAGTGTGGGGCTGCAGACCACAGCCAGGGGACCTGGGAGCCTTGTGCTCTCCGTGCGGCGCTGAGTCTGGGCGGCCAAGCAACCGCTGGTGGAGCCCTGCACTTGCCCTCCCCTCCCCTCTACGAGAGGCCTCACTGCTGGAGGGCTTGGCAGTGTGCAAGCCACCGGCTCCTAAGCCTTCCCCAAGGACGCCCGGGGCCTAGATGCAAAGGCAAGGCAGGAGTGGAGCTGAGGCCAGGAAGGCGCCAGGGGCCTCTCCCAGCATCGCACAGCCTGCTCCTTCCCGGGCAGCAAGCCTAGCAGCGAGGCAAGCCTGGGCAAGTCTCGCCCAGGGCAGAGCAGCCTCGCGCAAGGCACTTGACTGGATCCGGCCTCTGAGCAGAGCTGGAGCTCTGCCGTCCTGGAGGCACACTCGGCTCGGCCCAAGCAGGGATTGCAGCTGCACGCGGCTTGGCTCCCTCGACTCTTCCCAAGGAGGCTCGCTTCCAAGCGGACCGTGCACTTGGCTTCCAGGCAGGGACGCCCCGCGCCTCCTGCAGGTCTTGGCACAGGGGCTGCTTCCCCTGAGCGGAGGCTGTGGGCGGCAGCCCAGACACGCAGGGGCAGGCCCCAACCACCTGCCCACGTCTCTGCTGGTGGGGAGAGCACTAGGGAAATGACGTCTGTCAGGCACCTTCTGGGCGCTCACGGAGTCAGCCTCCGGGTGTGTGGGGCTGCAGACCACAGCCGGGGGCCCTGGGGAAGCCTGGTGCTCTCCGTGCTGTGCTGAGTCGGGGCGGCCAAGCGACCGCTGGAGGAGCCCTGCACTTGCCATTCCCTTCCCTATGACAGAGCTCTCACGGCTGGAGGGCTTGGCAGCGTGCACCCCACCGGCCCCTAAGCCCTCCGCAAGGACGCCTGGGGACTAGGTGCAAAGGCAAGGCAGGAGTGGAGCTGAGGCCAGGAAGGCGCCAGGAGCGTCTGCCTGTCTGGCGCAGCCTGCTCCTTCCCGGGCAGGAAGCCTAGCAGCGAGGCAAGTCTGGGCAAGGCTCGCCCAGGGCAGAGCAGCCTCACGCCAGCCACTCTGCCAGATCGGGCCTCTGAGCAGAGCTGGAGCTCTGCCGTACTGGAGGCTCACTGGGCTCCGCCCAAGGAGTGAGTGCAGACGCACGCAGCTGGGCTGCCTCCTCTTCTCCCGAGGAGGCTCGCTTCCCGCATGCTGTGCACTAGGCTTCCAGGCGGGGGCGCCCCGCGCCCCCTACAGGTCTTGGCTCAGGGGCTGCTTCCCTGGAGCTGGGGCTGCGGGCGGGAGCCCAGACACGCAGGGGCAGGCCCCACCACCTGCACACGTCTCTGCTGGGGAGCAGAGCGCTAGGGACATGACGTCTGTCAGGCACCTTCTGGGCGCCCACGGAGTCAGCCTCCGGGAGTGTGGGGCTGCAGACCACAGCCAGGGGACCTGGGAGCCTTGTGCTCTCCGTGCGGCGCTGAGTCTGGGCGGCCAAGCAACCGCTGGTGGAGCCCTGCACTTGCCCTCCCCTCCCCTCTACGAGAGGCCTCACTGCTGGAGGGCTTGGCAGTGTGCAAGCCACCGGCTCCTAAGCCTTCCCCAAGGACGCCCGGGGCCTAGATGCAAAGGCAAGGCAGGAGTGGAGCTGAGGCCAGGAAGGCGCCAGGGGCCTCTCCCAGCATCGCACAGCCTGCTCCTTCCCGGGCAGCAAGCCTAGCAGCGAGGCAAGCCTGGGCAAGTCTCGCCCAGGGCAGAGCAGCCTCGCGCAAGGCACTTGACTGGATCCGGCCTCTGAGCAGAGCTGGAGCTCTGCCGTCCTGGAGGCACACTCGGCTCGGCCCAAGCAGGGATTGCAGCTGCACGCGGCTTGGCTCCCTCGACTCTTCCCAAGGAGGCTCGCTTCCAAGCGGACCGTGCACTTGGCTTCCAGGCAGGGACGCCCCGCGCCTCCTGCAGGTCTTGGCACAGGGGCTGCTTCCCCTGAGCGGAGGCTGTGGGCGGCAGCCCAGACACGCAGGGGCAGGCCCCAACCACCTGCCCACGTCTCTGCTGGTGGGGAGAGCACTAGGGAAATGACGTCTGTCAGGCACCTTCTGGGCGCTCACGGAGTCAGCCTCCGGGTGTGTGGGGCTGCAGACCACAGCCGGGGGCCCTGGGGAAGCCTGGTGCTCTCCGTGCTGTGCTGAGTCGGGGCGGCCAAGCGACCGCTGGAGGAGCCCTGCACTTGCCATTCCCTTCCCTATGACAGAGCTCTCACGGCCGGAGGGCTTGGCAGCGTGCACCCCACCGGCCCCTAAGCCCTCCGCAAGGACGCCTGGGGACTAGGTGCAAAGGCAAGGCAGGAGTGGAGCTGAGGCCAGGAAGGCGCCAGGAGCGTCTGCCTGTCTGGCGCAGCCTGCTCCTTCCCGGGCAGGAAGCCTAGCAGCGAGGCAAGTCTGGGCAAGGCTCGCCCAGGGCAGAGCAGCCTCACGCCAGCCACTCTGCCAGATCGGGCCTCTGAGCAGAGCTGGAGCTCTGCCGTACTGGAGGCTCACTGGGCTCCGCCCAAGGAGTGAGTGCAGACGCACGCAGCTGGGCTGCCTCCTCTTCTCCCGAGGAGGCTCGCTTCCCGCATGCTGTGCACTAGGCTTCCAGGCGGGGGCGCCCCGCGCCCCCTACAGGTCTTGGCTCAGGGGCTGCTTCCCTGGAGCTGGGGCTGCGGGCGGGAGCCCAGACACGCAGGGGCAGGCCCCACCACCTGCACACGTCTCTGCTGGTGGGGAGAGCACTAGGGACATGACGTCTGTCAGGCACCTTCTGGGCGCTCACGGAGTCAGCCTCCGGGAGTGTGGGGCTGCAGACCACAGCCGGGGGCCCTGGGGAAGCCTGGTGCTCTCCGTGCTGTGCTGAGTCGGGGCGGCCAAGCGACCGCTGGAGGAGCCCTGCACTTGCCATTCCCTTCCCTATGACAGAGCTCTCACGGCTGGAGGGCTTGGCAGCGTGCACCCCACCGGCCCCTAAGCCCTCCGCAAGGACGCCTGGGGACTAGGTGCAAAGGCAAGGCAGGAGTGGAGCTGAGGCCAGGAAGGCGCCAGGAGCGTCTGCCTGTCTGGCGCAGCCTGCTCCTTCCCGGGCAGGAAGCCTAGCAGCGAGGCAAGTCTGGGCAAGGCTCGCCCAGGGCAGAGCAGCCTCACGCCAGCCACTCTGCCAGATCGGGCCTCTGAGCAGAGCTGGAGCTCTGCCGTACTGGAGGCTCACTGGGCTCCGCCCAAGGAGTGAGTGCAGACGCACGCAGCTGGGCTGCCTCCTCTTCTCCCGAGGAGGCTCGCTTCCCGCATGCTGTGCACTAGGCTTCCAGGCGGGGGCGCCCCGCGCCCCCTACAGGTCTTGGCTCAGGGGCTGCTTCCCTGGAGCTGGGGCTGCGGGCGGGAGCCCAGACACGCAGGGGCAGGCCCCACCACCTGCACACGTCTCTGCTGGGGAGCAGAGCGCTAGGGACATGACGTCTGTCAGGCACCTTCTGGGCGCCCACGGAGTCAGCCTCCGGGAGTGTGGGGCTGCAGACCACAGCCAGGGGACCTGGGAGCCTTGTGCTCTCCGTGCGGCGCTGAGTCTGGGCGGCCAAGCAACCGCTGGTGGAGCCCTGCACTTGCCCTCCCCTCCCCTCTACGAGAGGCCTCACTGCTGGAGGGCTTGGCAGTGTGCAAGCCACCGGCTCCTAAGCCTTCCCCAAGGACGCCCGGGGCCTAGATGCAAAGGCAAGGCAGGAGTGGAGCTGAGGCCAGGAAGGCGCCAGGGGCCTCTCCCAGCATCGCACAGCCTGCTCCTTCCCGGGCAGCAAGCCTAGCAGCGAGGCAAGCCTGGGCAAGTCTCGCCCAGGGCAGAGCAGCCTCGCGCAAGGCACTTGACTGGATCCGGCCTCTGAGCAGAGCTGGAGCTCTGCCGTCCTGGAGGCACACTCGGCTCGGCCCAAGCAGGGATTGCAGCTGCACGCGGCTTGGCTCCCTCGACTCTTCCCAAGGAGGCTCGCTTCCAAGCGGACCGTGCACTTGGCTTCCAGGCAGGGACGCCCCGCGCCTCCTGCAGGTCTTGGCACAGGGGCTGCTTCCCCTGAGCGGAGGCTGTGGGCGGCAGCCCAGACACGCAGGGGCAGGCCCCAACCACCTGCCCACGTCTCTGCTGGTGGGGAGAGCACTAGGGAAATGACGTCTGTCAGGCACCTTCTGGGCGCTCACGGAGTCAGCCTCCGGGTGTGTGGGGCTGCAGACCACAGCCGGGGGCCCTGGGGAAGCCTGGTGCTCTCCGTGCTGTGCTGAGTCGGGGCGGCCAAGCGACCGCTGGAGGAGCCCTGCACTTGCCATTCCCTTCCCTATGACAGAGCTCTCACGGCTGGAGGGCTTGGCAGCGTGCACCCCACCGGCCCCTAAGCCCTCCGCAAGGACGCCTGGGGACTAGGTGCAAAGGCAAGGCAGGAGTGGAGCTGAGGCCAGGAAGGCGCCAGGAGCGTCTGCCTGTCTGGCGCAGCCTGCTCCTTCCCGGGCAGGAAGCCTAGCAGCGAGGCAAGTCTGGGCAAGGCTCGCCCAGGGCAGAGCAGCCTCACGCCAGCCACTCTGCCAGATCGGGCCTCTGAGCAGAGCTGGAGCTCTGCCGTACTGGAGGCTCACTGGGCTCCGCCCAAGGAGTGAGTGCAGACGCACGCAGCTGGGCTGCCTCCTCTTCTCCCGAGGAGGCTCGCTTCCCGCATGCTGTGCACTAGGCTTCCAGGCGGGGGCGCCCCGCGCCCCCTACAGGTCTTGGCTCAGGGGCTGCTTCCCTGGAGCTGGGGCTGCGGGCGGGAGCCCAGACACGCAGGGGCAGGCCCCACCACCTGCACACGTCTCTGCTGGGGAGCAGAGCGCTAGGGACATGACGTCTGTCAGGCACCTTCTGGGCGCCCACGGAGTCAGCCTCCGGGAGTGTGGGGCTGCAGACCACAGCCAGGGGACCTGGGAGCCTTGTGCTCTCCGTGCGGCGCTGAGTCTGGGCGGCCAAGCAACCGCTGGTGGAGCCCTGCACTTGCCCTCCCCTCCCCTCTACGAGAGGCCTCACTGCTGGAGGGCTTGGCAGTGTGCAAGCCACCGGCTCCTAAGCCTTCCCCAAGGACGCCCGGGGCCTAGATGCAAAGGCAAGGCAGGAGTGGAGCTGAGGCCAGGAAGGCGCCAGGGGCCTCTCCCAGCATCGCACAGCCTGCTCCTTCCCGGGCAGCAAGCCTAGCAGCGAGGCAAGCCTGGGCAAGTCTCGCCCAGGGCAGAGCAGCCTCGCGCAAGGCACTTGACTGGATCCGGCCTCTGAGCAGAGCTGGAGCTCTGCCGTCCTGGAGGCACACTCGGCTCGGCCCAAGCAGGGATTGCAGCTGCACGCGGCTTGGCTCCCTCGACTCTTCCCAAGGAGGCTCGCTTCCAAGCGGACCGTGCACTTGGCTTCCAGGCAGGGACGCCCCGCGCCTCCTGCAGGTCTTGGCACAGGGGCTGCTTCCCCTGAGCGGAGGCTGTGGGCGGCAGCCCAGACACGCAGGGGCAGGCCCCAACCACCTGCCCACGTCTCTGCTGGTGGGGAGAGCACTAGGGAAATGACGTCTGTCAGGCACCTTCTGGGCGCTCACGGAGTCAGCCTCCGGGTGTGTGGGGCTGCAGACCACAGCCGGGGGCCCTGGGGAAGCCTGGTGCTCTCCGTGCTGTGCTGAGTCGGGGCGGCCAAGCGACCGCTGGAGGAGCCCTGCACTTGCCATTCCCTTCCCTATGACAGAGCTCTCACGGCCGGAGGGCTTGGCAGCGTGCACCCCACCTGCCCCTAAGCCCTCCGCAAGGACGCCTGGGGACTAGGTGCAAAGGCAAGGCAGGAGTGGAGCTGAGGCCAGGAAGGCGCCAGGAGCGTCTGCCTGTCTGGCGCAGCCTGCTCCTTCCCGGGCAGGAAGCCTAGCAGCGAGGCAAGTCTGGGCAAGGCTCGCCCAGGGCAGAGCAGCCTCACGCCAGCCACTCTGCCAGATCGGGCCTCTGAGCAGAGCTGGAGCTCTGCCGTACTGGAGGCTCACTGGGCTCCGCCCAAGGAGTGAGTGCAGACGCACGCAGCTGGGCTGCCTCCTCTTCTCCCGAGGAGGCTCGCTTCCCGCATGCTGTGCACTAGGCTTCCAGGCGGGGGCGCCCCGCGCCCCCTACAGGTCTTGGCTCAGGGGCTGCTTCCCTGGAGCTGGGGCTGCGGGCGGGAGCCCAGACACGCAGGGGCAGGCCCCACCACCTGCACACGTCTCTGCTGGTGGGGAGAGCACTAGGGACATGACGTCTGTCAGGCACCTTCTGGGCGCTCACGGAGTCAGCCTCCGGGTGTGTGGGGCTGCAGACCACAGCCGGGGGCCCTGGGGAAGCCTGGTGCTCTCCGTGCTGTGCTGAGTCGGGGCGGCCAAGCGACCGCTGGAGGAGCCCTGCACTTGCCATTCCCTTCCCTATGACAGAGCTCTCACGGCTGGAGGGCTTGGCAGCGTGCACCCCACCGGCCCCTAAGCCCTCCGCAAGGACGCCTGGGGACTAGGTGCAAAGGCAAGGCAGGAGTGGAGCTGAGGCCAGGAAGGCGCCAGGAGCGTCTGCCTGTCTGGCGCAGCCTGCTCCTTCCCGGGCAGGAAGCCTAGCAGCGAGGCAAGTCTGGGCAAGGCTCGCCCAGGGCAGAGCAGCCTCACGCAGCCACTCTGCCAGATCGGGCCTCTGAGCAGAGCTGGAGCTCTGCCGTACTGGAGGCTCACTGGGCTCCGCCCAAGGAGTGAGTGCAGACGCACGCAGCTGGGCTGCCTCCTCTTCTCCCGAGGAGGCTCGCTTCCCGCATGCTGTGCACTAGGCTTCCAGGCGGGGGCGCCCCGCGCCCCCTACTGGTCTTGGCTCAGGGGCTGCTTCCCTGGAGCTGGGGCTGCGGGCGGGAGCCCAGACACGCAGGGGCAGGCCCCACCACCTGCACACGTCTCTGCTGGGGAGTCAGAGCGCTAGGGACATGACGTCTGTCAGGCACCTTCTGGGCGCCCACGGAGTCAGCCTCCGGGAGTGTGGGGGCTGCAGACCACAGCCAGGGGACCTGGGAGCCTTGTGCTCTCCGTGCGGCGCTGAGTCTGGGCGGCCAAGCAACCGCTGGTGGAGCCCTGCACTTGCCCTCCCCTCCCCTCTACGAGAGGCCTCACTGCTGGAGGGCTTGGCAGTGTGCAAGCCACCGGCTCCTAAGCCTTCCCCAAGGACGCCCGGGGCCTAGATGCAAAGGCAAGGCAGGAGTGGAGCTGAGGCCAGGAAGGCGCCAGGGGCCTCTCCCAGCATCGCACAGCCTGCTCCTTCCCGGGCAGCAAGCCTAGCAGCGAGGCAAGCCTGGGCAAGTCTCGCCCAGGGCAGAGCAGCCTCGCGCAAGGCACTTGACTGGATCCGGCCTCTGAGCAGAGCTGGAGCTCTGCCGTCCTGGAGGCACACTCGGCTCGGCCCAAGCAGGGATTGCAGCTGCACGCGGCTTGGCTCCCTCGACTCTTCCCAAGGAGGCTCGCTTCCAAGCGGACCGTGCACTTGGCTTCCAGGCAGGGACGCCCCGCGCCTCCTGCAGGTCTTGGCACAGGGGCTGCTTCCCCTGAGCGGAGGCTGTGGGCGGCAGCCCAGACACGCAGGGGCAGGCCCCAACCACCTGCCCACGTCTCTGCTGGTGGGGAGAGCACTAGGGAAATGACGTCTGTCAGGCACCTTCTGGGCGCTCACGGAGTCAGCCTCCGGGTGTGTGGGGCTGCAGACCACAGCCGGGGGCCCTGGGGAAGCCTGGTGCTCTCCGTGCTGTGCTGAGTCGGGGCGGCCAAGCGACCGCTGGAGGAGCCCTGCACTTGCCATTCCCTTCCCTATGACAGAGCTCTCACGGCTGGAGGGCTTGGCAGCGTGCACCCCACCGGCCCCTAAGCCCTCCGCAAGGACGCCTGGGGACTAGGTGCAAAGGCAAGGCAGGAGTGGAGCTGAGGCCAGGAAGGCGCCAGGAGCGTCTGCCTGTCTGGCGCAGCCTGCTCCTTCCCGGGCAGGAAGCCTAGCAGCGAGGCAAGTCTGGGCAAGGCTCGCCCAGGGCAGAGCAGCCTCACGCCAGCCACTCTGCCAGATCGGGCCTCTGAGCAGAGCTGGAGCTCTGCCGTTACTGGAGGCTCACTGGGCTCCGCCCAAGGAGTGAGTGCAGACGCACGCAGCTGGGCTGCCTCCTCTTCTCCCGAGGAGGCTCGCTTCCCGCATGCTGTGCACTAGGCTTCCAGGCGGGGGCGCCCGCGCCCCCTACAGGTCTTGCTCAGGGGCTGCTTCCCCTGGAGCTGGGGCTGCGGGCGGGAGCCCAGACACGCAGGGGCAGGCCCCACCACCTGCACACGTCTCTGCTGGGGAGCAGAGCGCTAGGGACATGACGTCTGGCACCTTCTGGGCGCCTGCCCCACGGAGTCAGCCTCCGGGAGTGTGGGGCGCAGACCACAGCCAGGGGACCTGGGAGCCTTGTGCTCTCCGTGCGGCGCTGAGTCTGGGCGGCCCAAGCAACCGCTGGTGGAGCCCTGCACTTGCCCTCCCCTCCCCTCTACGAGAGGCCTCACTGCTGGAGGGCTTGGCAGTGTGCAAGCCACCGGCTCCTAAGCCTTCCCCAAGGACGCCCGGGGCCTAGATGCAAAGGCAAGGCAGGAGTGGAGCTGAGGCCAGGAAGGCGCCAGGGGCCTCTCCCAGCATCGCACAGCCTGCTCCTTCCCGGGCAGCAAGCCTAGCAGCGAGGCAAGCCTGGGCAAGTCTCGCCCAGGGCAGAGCAGCCTCGCGCAAGGCACTTGACTGGATCCGGCCTCTGAGCAGAGCTGGAGCTCTGCCGTCCTGGAGGCACACTCGGCTCGGCCCAAGCAGGGATTGCAGCTGCACGCGGCTTGGCTCCCTCGACTCTTCCAAGGAGGCTCGCTTCCAAGCGGACCGTGCACTTGGCTTCCAGGCAGGGACGCCCCGCGCCTCCTGCAGGTCTTGGCACAGGGGCTGCTTCCCCTGAGCGGAGGCTGTGGGCGGCAGCCCAGACACGCAGGGGCAGGCCCCAACCACCTGCCCACGTCTCTGCTGGTGGGGAGAGCACTAGGGAAATGACGTCTGTCAGGCACCTTCTGGGCGCTCACGGAGTCAGCCTCCGGGTGTGTGGGGCTGCAGACCACAGCCGGGGGCCCTGGGGAAGCCTGGTGCTCTCCGTGCTGTGCTGAGTCGGGGCGGCCAAGCGACCGCTGGAGGAGCCCTGCACTTGCCATTCCCTTCCCTATGACAGAGCTCTCACGGCCGGAGGGCTTGGCAGCGTGCACCCCACCGGCCCCTAAGCCCTCCGCAAGGACGCCTGGGGGACTAGGTGCAAAGGCAAGGCAGGAGTGGAGCTGAGGCCAGGAAGGCGCCAGGAGCGTCTGCCTGTCTGGCGCAGCTGCTCCTTCCCGGGCAGGAAGCCTAGCAGCGAGGCAAGTCTGGGCAAGGCTCGCCCAGGGCAGCAAGCCATGCAATCGCACGCAAGCCACTCTGCCAGATCGGGCCTCTGAGCTAGCTGGAGCTCTGCGACGGAGCTGGCACTGGCTCCGCTCCAAGGAGTGAGTGCAGACGCACGGCAGCCTGGGCTGCCTCCTCTTCTCCGAGGAGGCTCGCTTCCCTGCATGCTGTGGCACTAGGCTTCCAGGCGGGGCGCCCCGCGCCCCTACAGGTCTTGCTCAGGGTGCGATTCCCTGGAGCTGGTCATGCGGGCGGAGCCCGACACTCAGGGCAGGCCCCACCACCTGCACACGTCTCTGGTGGGGAGAGCACTAGGGGACATGACGTCTGTCAGGCAGGCCTTCTGGGCGCTCACGGAGTCAGCTCCGGGTGTGTGGGGCTGCCCCCCCCCCCCCCCGCCCCCCCCCCAGAAGCCTGGCTGCTCCTGCCGTGCTGTCTGAGTCGGGGCGGGCACCCAGCACTGGATGCCGTGCCCTTGCATTGCTCTCCCTATGACAGAGCTCTCGCGCTGGAGGCTTGGCACCCCACCGTGCCCCCCCGGCCTAAGCCCTCCGCAAGGACGCCTGGGGACTAGGTGCAAAGGCAAAGGCAGGAGTGGAGCTGAGGCCAGGAAGGGCGCCAGGAGCGTCTGCCTGTCTGGCGCAGCCTGCTCCTTCCCGGGCAGGAAGCCTAGCAGCGAGAGGCAAGTCTGGGCAAGGCTCGCCCAGGGCAGAGCAGCCTCACGCCGCCACTCTGCCAGATCGGGCCTCTGAGCAGAGCTTGGAGCTCTGCCGTACTGGAGGCTCACTGGGCTCCGCCCAAGGAGTGAGTGCAGACGCACGCAGCTGGGCTGCCTCCTCTTCTCCCGAGGAGGCTCGCTTCCGCATGCTGTGCACTAGGCTTCCAGGCGGGGGCGCCCCGCGCCCCTACAGGTCTGGCTCAGGGGCTGCTTCCCTGGAGCTGGGCTGCGGGCGGGAGCCCAGACACGCAGGGCAGGCCCCACCACCTGCACACGTCTCTGCTGGGGAGCAGAGCGCTAGGGACATGACGTCTGTCAGGCACCTTCTGGCGCCCACGGAGTCAGCCTCCGGGAGTGTGGGGCTGCAGACCACAGCCAGGGGACCTGGGAGCCTGTGCTCTCCGTGCGGCGCTGAGTCTGGGCGGCCAAGCAACCGCTGGTGGAGCCCTGCACTTGCCCTCCCCTCCCCTCTACGAGAGGCCTCACTGCTGGAGGGCTTGGCAGTGTGCAAGCACCGGCTCCTAAGCCTTCCCCAAGGACGCCCGGGGCCTAGATGCAAAGGCAAGGCAGGAGTGGAGCTGAGGCAGGAAGGCGCCAGGGGCCTCTCCCAGCATCGCACAGCCCTGCTCCTTCCCGGGCAGCAAGCCTAGCAGCGAGGCAAGCCTGGGCAAGTCTCGCCCAGGCAGAGCAGCCTCGCGCAAGGCACTTGACTGGATCCGGCCTCTGAGCAGAGCTGGAGCTCTGCCGTCCTGGAGGCACACTCGGCTCGGCCCAAGCAGGGATTGCAGCTGCACGCGGCTTGGCTCCCTCGACTCTTCCCAAGGAGGCTCGCTTCCAAGCGGACCGTGCACTTGGCTTCAGGCAGGGACGCCCCGCGCCTCCTGCAGGTCTTGGCACAGGGGCTGCTTCCCCTGAGCGGAGGCTGTGGGCGGCAGCCCAGACACGCAGGGGCAGGCCCCAACCACCTGCCCACGTCTCTGCTGGTGGGGAGAGCAATAGGGAAATGACGTCTGTCAGGCACCTTCTGGGCGCTCACGGAGTCAGCCTCCGGGTGTGTGGGGCTGCAGACCACAGCCGGGGCCCTGGGGAAGCCTGGTGCTCTCCGTGCTGTGCTGAGTCGGGGCGGCCAAGCGACCGCTGGAGGAGCCCTGCACTTGCCATTCCCTTCCCTATGACAGAGCTCTCACGGCCGGAGGCTTGGCAGCGGTGCACCCCACCGGCCCCTAAGCCCTCCGCAAGGACGCCTGGGGACTAGGTGCAAAGGCAAGGCAGGAGTGGAGCTGAGGCCAGGAAGGCGCCAGGAGCGTCTGCCTGTCTGGCGCAGCCTGCTCCTTCCCGGGCAGGAAGCCTAGCAGCGAGGCAAGTCTGGGCAAGGCTCGCCCAGGGCAGAGCAGCCTCACGCCAGCCACTCTGCCAGATCGGGCCTCTGAGCAGAGCTGGAGCTCTGCCGTACTGGAGGCTCACTGGGCTCCGCCAAGGAGTGAGTGTCAGACGCACGCAGCTGGGCTGCCTCCTCTTCTCCCGAGGAGGCTCGCTTCCCGCATGCTGTGCACTAGGCTTCCAGGCGGGGGCGCCCCGCGCCCCCCTACAGGTCCTTAGTGCTCAGGGGCTGCTTCCCTGGAGCTGGGGCTGCGGGCGGGAGCCCAGACACGCAGGGCAGGCCCCACCACCTGCACACGTCTCTGCTGGGGAGCAGAGCGCTAGGGACATGACGTCTGTCGGCACCTTCTGGGCGCCCACGGAGTCAGCCTCCGGGAGTGTGGGGCTGCAGACCACAGCCAGGGGACCTGGGAGCCTTGTGCTCTCCGTGCGGGCGCTGAGTCTGGGCGGCCAAGCAACCGCTGGTGGAGCCCTGCACTTGCCCTCCCCTCCCCTCTACGAGAGGCCTCACTGCTGGAGGCTTGGCAGTGTGCAAGCCACCGGCTCCTAAGCCTTCCCCAAGGACGCCCGGGGCCTAGATGCAAAGGCAAGGCAGGAGTGGAGCTGAGGCAGGAAGCGCCAGGGGCCTCTCCCAGCATCGCACAGCCTGCTCCTTCCCGGGCAGCAAGCCTAGCTCAGCGAGGCAAGCCCTGGGCAAGTCTCAGCCAGGGCAGAGCAGCCTCGCGCAAGGCACTTGATCTGGATCCGGCTCTGAGCAGAGCTGGAGCTCTGCCGTCCTGGAGGCACACTCGGCTCGGCCCAAGCAGGGATTGCAGCTGCACGCGGCTTGGCTCCTCGACTCTTCCCAAGGAGGCTCGCTTCCAAGCGGACCGTGCACTTGGCTTCCAGGCAGGGACGCCCCGCGCCTCCTGCAGGTCTTGGCACAGGGGCTGCTTCCCTGAGCGGAGGCTGTGGGCGCAGCCCAGACACGCAGGGGCAGGCCCCAACCACCTGCCCACGTCTCTGCTGGTGGGGAGAGCACTAGGGAAATGACGTCTGTCAGGCACCTCTGGGCGCTCACGGAGTCAGCCTCCGGGTGGTGGGGCTGCAGACCACAGCCGGGGGGCCCTGGGGAAGCCTGGTGCTCTCCGTGCTGTGCTGAGTCGGGGCGGCCAAGCGACCGCTGGAGGAGCCCTGCACTTGCCATTCCCTTCCCTATGACAGAGCTCTCACGGCCCGGAGGGCTTGGCAGCGTTCACCCCACCGGCCCCCTAAGCCCTCCGCAAGGACGCCTGGGGACTAGTGCAAAGCAAGGCAGGAGTGGAGCTGAGGCCAGGAATGGGCGCCAAGGAGCGTCTGCCTGTCTGGCGCAGCCTGCTCTTCCCGGGCAGGAAGCCTAGCAGCGAGGCAAGTCTGGGCAAGGCTCGCCCATGGGCAGAGCTAGCCTCACGCCAGCCACTCTGCCAGATCGGGCCTCTGAGCAGAGCTGGAGCTCTGCCGTACTGGAGGCTCACTGGGCTCCGCCCAAGGAGTGAGTGCAGACGGCACGCAGCTGGGCTGCCTCCTCTTCTCCCGAGGAGGCTCGCTTCCCGCATGCTGTGCACTAGGCTTCCAGGCGGGGCGCCCCGCGCCCCCTACAGGTCTTGGCTCAGGGGCTGCTTCCCTGGAGCTGGGGCTGCGGGCGGGAGCCCCAGACACGCAGGGGCAGGCCCCACCACCTGCACACGTCTCTGCTGGTGGGGAGAGCACTAGGGACATGACGTCTGTCAGGCACCTTCTGGGCGCTCACGGAGTCAGCCTCCGGGTGTGTGGGGCTGCAGACCACAGCCGGGGGCCCTGGGGAAGCTGGTGCTCTCCGTGCTGTGCTGAGTCGGGGCGGCCAAGCGACCGCTGGAGGAGCCCTGCACTTGCCATTCCCTTCCCTATGACAGAGCTCTCACGCTGGAGGGCTTGGCAGCGTGCACCCCACCGGCCCCTAAGCCCTCCGCAAGGACGCCTGGGGACTAGGTGCAAAGGCAAGGCAGGAGTGGAGCTGAGGCCAGGAAGGCGCCAGGAGCGTCTGCCTGTCTGGCGCAGCCTGCTCCTTCCCGGGCAGGAAGCCTAGCAGCGAGGCAAGTCTGGCAAGGCTCGCCCAGGGCAGAAGCAGCCTCACGCCAGCCACTCTGCCAGATCGGGCCTCTGAGCAGAGCTGGAGCTCTGCCGTACTGAGGCTCACTGGGCTCCGCCCAAGGAGTGAGTGCAGACGCACGCAGCTGGCTGCCTCCTCTTCTCCCGAGGAGGCTCGCTTCCCGCATGCTGTGCACTAGGCTTCCAGGCGGGGGCGCCCCGCGCCCCCCTACAGGTCTTGGCTCAGGGGCTGCTTCCCTGGAGCTGGGGCTGCGGGCGGGAGCCCAGACACGCAGGGGCGGCCCCACCACCTGCACACGTCTCTGCTGGGGAGCAGAGCGCTAGGGACATGACGTCTGTCAGGCACCTTCTGGGCGCCCACGAGTCAGCCTCGGGAGTGTGGGGCTGCAGACCACAGCCAGGGGACCTGGAGCCTTGTGCTCTCCGTGCGGCGCTGAGTCTGGGCGGCCAAGCAACCGCTGGTGGAGCCCTGCACTTGCCCTCCCCTCCCCTCTACGAGAGGCCTCACTGCTGGAGGGCTTGGCAGTGTGCAAGCCACCGGCTCCTAAGCCTTCCCCAAGGACGCCCGGGGCCTAGATGCAAAGGCAAGGCAGGAGTGGAGCTGAGGCCAGGAAGGCGCCAGGGGCCTCTCCCAGCATCGCACAGCCTGCTCCTTCCCGGGCAGCAAGCCTAGCAGCGAGGCAAGCCTG
>NW_026291824.1:0-28938 GCF_023091745.1 Budorcas taxicolor
ATTTAGTGTGCATGTGTTAAAATGCGACTTTAGTGAAGGACGCACCTCGGGTGTACCAAAAGGGAGTAGACAAGTATGCGTAATTATAAACAAATATATGCATGTGTATATCATTTTCTGTATATGTTTTCAATTACGTATGTGGATCATATACATATCCTCTTATATAATTATCACAGACTTTTGATATGAAGTGATTAATACGGGACACGGATGACCAGTGTAGAATTCCATTTGCAATTTTAGTAACAATACTGCCTCCTCAAATTAATAAATCAACTTGACCAAAAAATAATAATAATAAATCAACAGCAAAAAGCATTAGAAAGAGTAGAAGGAATCACATAATAGACAAAACATGAGAATGCAAAACTCCATTTGGTTCAAACCCCCATCTCCATCCAAATGACTTTCTTCCAACATGCAAAAGATTTATTCATCTGATCTCCGCTCCTGTAACACCACCAAGAGAGTGTTTCTCCTTAAGCTCTCAAAGGTAATCTATCATTTGCCCATATCCATTAACAAGAAAAACCCATTGCAGAGCTCACCCATGAAGCCTTCAGTACCCAATCTTTGTTTGCATCATAGATGGACAGTAATCTTCAAACACGTATGGGTCATCGCTTGCCATAGTGGTAAATAGTGAAGTATAAAAGGCTATCTAGGATAAGTGGTTTGCTATATTGAGTGATAAGAGAGTAGTGAGATAGAGTACTAGATGTACTGAAGCTAAACCAACATATATAGAGATATATATAAAGTGTGGATTTTGATATAACTGTGGATTTAAGGAAAAAGTTCTCTTTCGTGGAAGTTGCATCTTGGGGAAGGGTTTGAGAGGACTCATTTGGATTTTCAGATAGAAAACATACCGCATTAACTATCTTGATCTCATGATAGAGATTCATATGGCCTATGTTTGTAAGGCAGAGTACATTGGGTAGAGACCATACATGTTGTGTAATGGTGCAGCCAATAAAGCATTTGAAGTAAAGAGATTGGAATCAATTATGCACATTACAAAAAGAGATAAAGGATTTACACCCAAAGTTAAGTAGAATAATTAGATACTGATCTATTATAATAAAAATTTTGGCTTTGAATCTTGGCTCAGTTTATATTGTACCAAAAAGCAAAAAAAAAAAAGATGAGGGATTGATTTCGGTGATGAATTTGTGCAGTCATATCGTAGCATACTTTATAAATTTTTTTCAGAGAAAAAAATATTGATTACTTTTATTACTTCAACAGCATTAAGTTGCAGCAGTCCCAGAACTGAAGGAATTAGATCAGGTATTGAAAGGCAAATATCAATCAAGGAAAAAAGGACATATTTGTCGCATTTCTTCACAGAATTTCATTCTTCTGTTTTTATTTTGAGCTTATAAGCTTTTGGGAAAGAACTAGGTTGACCAAGACAATTACTAAAGTAGCCTATATATCTATACATGCATATACATAAGCAGCTTATATGCTGATAGAGCTTTGCTGTTTAAAAAGTTGTTCAACTAAACACGCTGTATTAAGTGTAGTAATAGGAATGTATAAGCAAATGTGTGAACTGAGAAAAAGAACACATTCATCTTCACATGCCAAAGAGCTTCTTTTTTAAATCATTTTTACATGAACTGGGAAAATATCATCATCCTAACATTGTGTTGACTTTCCAGAGATATAAACTATATTAGCAAAATATGCAAACATTTACTCCATGAGTCGAAAACATTCTGGAAGTAGTTATGAAGGCATATGCATGACATGCTATTATGGATTTGATAACGCTAATGCGATTGATCAAATGCCCCTATAAATATGATCTGCAGTTTTTTTTCTTCTACATTTGTAAAATAGGTGATTTCAAGTTATTGTTATTTAATTTTTAATTAATTTATTACTCACTTATTTCATTTTTAGTTTTTGTCAAACTATTTGATGTTAATGCAATTGGATCAAGTTCTGCAAACATTGTTGATAAAATGATTGTTGGTATAACAATAGTGGAACCAATTTCATAATTATTACTAATACTAATTATGTTTGATTATTGTTTTTACTTATCGTTATTAATTTTTTGATGTTGTAGGAAATTGGTGTAATATTCCGGTACTTTGAAAAAATTGTCGAGGAGTTCAAGTTTGTGCATCACGCCCTAAAAAAGGGTTTGGGATAAGCAATAAATAGAGAAAATGCAAATGTATCCTACTAAAATGAGGAAGTTAATTAAGGAATAGAAGAATTAGTCGTCAAGAATCATTTATTATTTTTTTTTTATTTTTGTTATTTGATGGTATATATATCATGTGATTTTTATTTTTTTTTGAATTCAAAGGGAGGCCTAAACCGCATAGACATTGATATGTAGCTAGCAAGACTTGAGCTCGCAAACTCTCACAAATACTGTAAGTGTCAGGCCGCTAGACCAACAGGTCTTTGGCATCATGTGATATTTTCTGATATGCTACAAAGTTGTTTCTGTTCTTTATTTTTTTATTTTTTTTATATAATATTACATATTATTTTTGGAGAATGTTTATGAATAAACTTTCCACAAAATATAAAAAGAAAATTACAATTGCTTTCTATATATCTAATCATTTCAAAGGGATGGTTTATTAAATGTACTAATCTTGATCAGTTATAGATATCCAATTATGGATATTAATAATGGTAACTTTAGACATTAAAAAATAGAACTTTTATTTTTTATATTTTTAAGGTTCAACGAATGTTGTTCACATTGATGATTGTAACTTTAATGATACCTGAAAGGATAAGAATTACGAAATCCTTTAAATAGGACGAATAATTGCAATTTGAGTATGCAATGTAGACTAGAAAATGGGACAAAATATTCTAAAATTTATTTTAAATGTTGAAAATATTCCTTCATATATGATAAATAGCCATGCAAAATAGAATTATTTTGACTTGATCATCGATCTAATTGTGTTAATTTTAATTTTCTAATTCTAAATCACATATTTTATGATACCCAGTATTGAAACAGTATAGTGAATTCAAAAATCACTATTTGTAGTTCAATAATCAATTGAAAGTTCATATAGTCCTACTACTTGAATGAGATATCCAGACTTCTAATTTATCAATCTACAATAAAAGACATAGAATAGTAGGGCAATGGGGAGTTAGTCAATATTTTGTGTATAGTTTGGGACAAATAATGCAATCTTTCTAATTTAATCCAACTTATCTCCTTGGATAATATTTTTAAAATTCATGAATTGCTATATGAGTATATTTCTATCGCATAATTTCGTTTGTTATATTTTGAACTGGAATGAAAAAAAAAATGCATACGGCAAGTTTAATGAAATACAACTTATTTGTTATATATAATAATTCCACTACGACGAGACTT
Source organism: Budorcas taxicolor (assembly GCF_023091745.1). NCBI lineage: Eukaryota > Metazoa > Chordata > Mammalia > Artiodactyla > Bovidae > Budorcas > Budorcas taxicolor. The sequence goes on from NW_026291824.1 coordinate 3,383, forward strand.
TTTCAGAATTCTCATTGTCGTCATATCTTTTTAAATAATATAATTTCACTATCTTATATTTCACTTTTGAATAATATAATTTCACCATTTTATATTTTACTTTTAGTCATGGATAATGGGGCATGATTAATGAAGGGGTGAGAAGAAAATCTATAGTGCTAGAAAAATGCTTGTGAAATAGAATGATAACCTAATCTAATTTATCTTTTCAATGTCTTGGCATACTATTTTAGTCGCTAGTCTATCCAATTAATGGCATGATGAATGTTACAACTCTATGAAAAGAAATTTCAATTGGTAAATGTATGAAACTATATATGAATACTTTGATTTGTTTGATCTTTTATAAATATCAATATATGATGCAATGTGGTAAAAAAAAAAAAATCTCAAATATCTACTATTATATTAATCTCTAAAAAAATATTTCTGACACCTGAGTTAACTAAATAAAGGTGTCAATTTTTGAGTCCGATGAAAGAATTCCGATTGCAAAAGAAATGGTATTATAAAAACTTATCATTTGTATCACTGTCTTCTTATATTGAATTTATTTTTTATGTTGTTATTCACTTTTACTTCTTTCTTTCTTTAGTGTATCTATTTTTGCTAAGAACAAAATTAAAATTTCTCTTCACTATTGATGGCGAAGGATTTCCTCAATATAGAATAAAAGAATATGGACGAACTATTATAAGAAAAGGGATTGAGCTCGATAATTGACATATCATTCTTTATCACTCAATGTTTCCCCTAAAATATCATGCTCAATCAATATTGACTACATATGTAAGACGATTGTACTTAAATATTTATTCAAATATATTTTTAAGGGTCATAACTGAGTGACAACAGTTCTATATGATAGACATGTGAATGGAGATTAATCTCAACTTGCTAATAAAATTAAGATTTATGATTGCATACAAATATCCCCTTGTGAGGCTGCTTGGGAACTTTTTCTCTTTTATATTCATTTTATATATCCAATTGTACAAAGCTATAATTTTATCTTTCCTTAAAAAACACTATTATCTATAAGGATAATAAATCAAATGGAGAAGTTAAAATAAATTAATGTTTAAACTTTAGATGAATGAAAAAAATAGTATGAAGAAGCTGACAAGATGATGTTTTTAGAGTTTTTGAACAAAATTTTGTTTACAAAGAATGTGAACATAAGTGATATCCAAGAAAACAAAAAAGCTTTGTTATTAGAATAATATCACATTTGCCTCTAGCCAATCGAGAGGATTATTATCTTAGTATTCTAGATTCAATGAAGCTTTCTTTTGTACTTGGTTTATTAGAAGATGTATAGAGAATACGGATGGAATAAATGGTACAAATACTTGAAAATCATAGTTCTATATTAGAAGAATTTTGCAACTCTATTTATATAGAATAATGTGAGCAGACTGGAACATGAATGGTAGAGTTGGATAAAAATAATTGATGATGTTCTAAACTGACAAGAACTAAGAGTATGTTTTCCAATCATATGTACTAAAAATAAACATTTTTGCTCTTCACACTAATATTTAAATATTTTATAATTTATTGAAATATTTCATTTGTTAAATATCGATTACTAGAGTGATATACCTCGGACAACTATAATCTCATCTAATCAAAGTTTGTTCGTTAAATTCTAGCAAAGACGATTTTGTTTGGCTGTAAGTTTTCCCATAGCTATAAATAAAAGTCAGGATCAAGCTCTTTCTCACATCAGATTATGTCTTACAATGCTTGCTTTCAATCATGAATTACTATATGTTGCACTTCTAAGAGTGACAAGTAAGAAAAGATTAAAGATTTTGATAATGACAAAGTATTAAAGACTACAACCAATATGATTTTCAAAGAAGAGTCTTAAATAATAAATTAGCCAAATATGTATCTCTTATTATTTTGATCGTAGATACGATGTAATATGTTTATGTTCCTTATTCATTATTGTTTATCTTATAATGTGATGTTAGCAATAAAAATAAAGTCTTATAATATGTGACTTCTCAGGTGATTTGTTCAATTATTTAAATTTCACTTAGATCATAAAAACAAATCTACTTCAAATATTACTAATGCATTTCAAACTAATGAGACATATTTGTAAATTGAAAGCGATAAAAAATCTATGTAGATTTGAATACATTACAACCATCAATTATAATATTTGCTAGTTAGTCCATGTTATTTTTAGAGTGTATGTTCAAGTTGATCAAAATAATAATTATTTGCATAGTACGACGTATTTCAGCATCTTTTGTTAAGAAGCATATCTACGAAGGTCACAACATATTCTTTAGCCATTGGAACATTTAAACTTTTGATGGTAAAAGATAAATTATTTACAAGTAGATCACACGTAGAAAAAGTAAGAGTGGCGTCAAATTAGGACAAGGTAGGTGTGAATTTTGTAAAAATAACAATTCGAAGAAAGGAGAAATATGTGTCATTTGAAAGGTTCGATCTTTTTTTTACTGGAGTAAAAAGTTCGATCTATGCTAATGTTTACTTTATTTGGTTTCTTTAGTAATGGTAAATTATTCAAAATAACTACATATTATAGTTTTTAAATAATGTGATTAAAAAATTGATAGATTGATAAGTTACTTAGAGTCGCCATATATTACTATCACACCCGTGCATTGCACGGGGACAACTCTAGTAAGAATAATATTAGATGTCACTTTCTTTTCATCATTCAATTATCACCTTCTAGTTGATATGCTTAATTGGAATGCAAACAAGATAAATTAATTTTATTTCTCTCTCATTTTCTATTACTTTTCTCTCTCTACATGTTTCTTTTTTTCTCTCCTTTAATTAAGGTTTTCCTCTTTATCTTTCTTTCTCTTTTGTTAAAGTCTTACCAAACATTCACTTTTTTCTTTTTACCATTCACTATATATTTTTTTTGATCTTTCTCTCTTCTTGACAAATTGATAGCATTACATTTGAAGTCTAACTCTTCAATTCTTTTGTTGGGTTTTTAAAATCAAGCTTAAAAAATTTGTTCAAAGTGTTGTCGCATATAATAATAATTGGCGATGCACATGTCACATTTGAAGTCATTCGTGCTTGCTTTTCCATCGGGGCTTTGTAGAAACTTTATTCACAACCAAGTTTCAAGAACTTTTTTTCTTTTTTTTTTGTAGTTTTTGTTAGTAAAATCAAGAATTCATCATAGTGATGGAGAAAGGTCAGAACCAGCATCTTGTACAAAGCAATAAAAAATTTAATACGACCCATTCATTATGTGTTCATATATTGTTGCTTATAATCATGAACTTTCCATCCCAAAAGAGCTTATATCCCTTCACCATTACCAATATGAACACCTCATGCATGCTACAACATGCATCAAGTCCCTCAACTCAAAGCCCATTAATGCAAAATGAGTTGGTTCCTACGCTTTTAAATTACAAAAATCCATAATGAATTTAATTGTAAAATATGTTAAATGAATTTTTTATGAACCATCTTTTGAGATTCAGGAGTAGCCTAGTGGTAGATTACTCCTGCTGATAGTTGGAAGACCAATGTTCAAATTTCATGGGGGTGGAAGGTTAAAAAGAAATTATGAATCTACTAATTACACTAAGTTTGTCGTAAATCACTACAAGAAAAATTATTTTTAGCGACAGTTGCCAAGCATTATGACAAATTGGAGATGGAATGGAGACGACATTATAATTCGTCTCCAAAAGTTACCAGTTGGTGAGTGCTTGGAGACGACATAGATATGTCGTTTCCAAATCGTCTTCAATTGGCGATGTATGTCTTCTCCAAACTATCTCCAAGTGGTAACGACATGAAAATGACTTATCTATGTTGTTTCCAAACCGTCATCACTTGGCGACATCGTGGAGACGACATAGATAATTATAACTAATATTATTTATTGAATACCAAATTAGTTAATTATTTGTTTAATTCAAGACTTTTATTCATTTAATAACTATTTGAATTTAAAAACAGGGCCATCATCCAAATGTCTCCATTGGAGACTTATGGCCGAAAGCCCTGTATATAAAATTCTAATTAATTAAATAATAATTTTAGATAATTAAAAAAAATTGAAATTCAATAATTTAAATATTAAATATATATTATCTAAATTGATAACTAATTAAAATATAATTAATATTATTTATTTAACACCTTATTAGTTAATTATTTAATTAAATAAGATTTTTGTTCATTTAATATCTATTAATTATTTAGTTATCTAATTTTATTTATTAGTACGTAGTAATAATTTTTTTAAATAATTAATGCTTAAGATTAATTAATTAATTAACTAAATTTAAATTTTATTTATGTATTTATTATAATTACTTTAATTAATTAAATTAGTAATGTTAAGATTTATAATTTGATAAAAGGAAAAAAATTATATAATTCTAAAGGTATCTTGATTTAAAAAAATTAATTTAAATTATTTTAATATGTTCTTTTAAAATTAAAATTTTTTATAGTACTTTTATTATCCCTTAAACAAATAAAATAAAGAAATAATACAAAAAAATTACTTATTTGGAGACGGACACGGACTTGCAGTCCGTCTCCAAATGGAGACGGTCTAGCCCGTCTTTAAATAGAGATGGACATACGGTCCATCTCCAAATAGAGATAGAACTACTGGCCCGTCTCCAAATTGGTGAGGGAAATAAGACAAAAATTTTTGTTGCCAACCATTATGACAAATTGGAGACGGAATGGATACAACATAGATAAGTCATCTTCAAATCGTCTCCAAATGACGATTATTTGGAGACGATATTATAATTCGTCTCCAAAAATTATCAGTTGGTGACCACTTGGAGACGACATAGATATATCGTTTGCAAATCGTCTCCAATTGGAGACTATTTGGAAATGACGTACATATGACGTCTCCAAGCTGTCTCCAATTGGTGACGTCATGGAAACGACTTATCTATGTCGTCTCCAGACCGTCACGCCTTGGCGACTTCCTGGAGATGACCACTACAAGAAAAATTGTCAATAGCGACGGTCCGTCACCTTTTCGTCACCAAAACAGTGACGAAAATGTGACAAAAATTTTTATCCATGAATAGTAACAATTTGGAGACAACATAAGTATTTCGTCTCCAAACTGTCTCCACTGTCGACGATTTCGAAACGATTTTATAATTCATTTCTAAATAATCGCCAATAGAAGACGGTTTGGAGATGATTTATTTATATCATCTCCAAACCGTCACCGAAAAGGGTGACGAACCCATTTGTTCCGTCACCCATATTTTAGAAAAAAATTATTTAAATTAAAAAAATTAGTATTTTTTAAAAAAATCCAAAAGGGTGATGGAACCAATAGTCCGTCACCGGAAAGGGTTACGGATCCATTTGTTCCGTCACCCTTTTTTTTTATTTATTATTTTATAGGAAAATTTTAAACAAAGACAAAAAAAAAATTAACTGACAAAATTAAAAAAAAAATCAAAAAGGGGACGGACCACTTTGGTCCGTCTTCTTCTCAAAGACAAAAAAAAAAAATTAATGTAATAAAATTAATAAAAAAAAGAACAAAAGGGAGATGGAATAGAGACAAACTCTTAACTCGTTTTTTTTTTTAATTTGTTTAAATATTTCTCCAAAAAATTCAAACAAAAAAACAATTATATTTTTAGAGACAGACCATCCATTCCGTCACCAAAATTGGAGACGGATCCAAGTTTCCGTCTCCAAAAGGGAGACGGAAATTAGGTTCCGTCTCCAAAATTGGAGACGGAACAGGGATCTGTCTCCACAAATTAATGTAATAAAATTAGTAAAAAAAAAAAAGAACAAAAGAGAGATGATCCATCTCCAAAAGAGAGACGAAAATTAGGTTTCTTTCTCCAAAATTGGAGACGGAACAAGGATCCGTCTTCACAAATTAAGGTAATAAAATTAATAAAAAAAAGAACAAAAGGGAGACGAAATAAAGACAAACTCTTAACTCGTTTTTTTTTTTATTTGTTTAAATATCTCCCCAAAAATTCAAACAAAAAAAATATATATATTTTTGGAGACGGACCATCCATTCTGTCACCAAAATTGGAGACGGACCCAAGGTTTGTCTCCAAAAGGGAGACGGAAATTAGGTTCCGTCTCCAAAATTAGAGACGGAACAGGGATCTTTGGTTCCGTCTCAAAAATGTAATTATTTTGTGTTTGAAAATTTTAGGGAAAAAATTTAAACAAATTGGAAAAGACGTGTCAAGGGTTCACCTCCTTTTCATCTCTTTTTGGAGACGAATTGGAGACGACATTCATGTTCCGTCTCCAAATCGTTTCTTTTTTTTTTTGAATTTTTTGGAGGAAAATTCAAACAAATTTTAAAAAAAATATATCAAGGGTTCGTCTCCATTCCGTCCCCAAAAGAGAGACGGAATGGAGACGAACCTTTATTCAAACAAATAAAAAAACGTGCCAAGTCCTTCTGAAAGGACTTGGCACATGGTTTCAAGTGGCAGGAATTCTAGCCACTTGAACAAATTTTTAATTTGCCCCCAAAAATATTTTGGAGAAAAATTCAAACACAAAAAAAAATCTATACATAACCCTTTCCCCCATTTCCTCTTATCTCATACTTCCAAAAAATTTATACATAACACTCACTTTTTAAGGTAATTTTTTTTTTTATGTTTATTTCAATTTTTAAATTTATTTTGGTTTATTTCATTATATATATTTTTGTATATAATGCCAAATATATGTATATGTATTATGATTTTAGATTTTTTTTTTATACTTTCACATTTTTTGCATTATATATATCTATTATGTATATATGTCATATATATATGTATAAATAATAGATTTAGGTAATTATATATAGTTTTGGTAGTTTTTTTTTTCATAATTTTAAGGTTTTTTTAAAAAATAATTCAGCTTTATTTAGTTTTTTTTCCTTTCATATATATATATATATATATGTGTGTGTGTGTGTGTGTGTGTATGTGTGTGTGTGTGTGTATGTGTATGTGTGTATGTATGTGTGTGTGTGTATAAGTACCATAATTTAGGTAAATATATGATTGTTTGTAATTTTATCATGAGTTTAGGGTTTTTTTTTAAAAAAAACTCAGATTTATTTTTATTTTTCTTTCATATATATATATATATATATGTATAAGTGATAGATTTAGGTAAATATATATTTTTTGTAGGTTCAAGGAAATTTTAACCTTTTTTAAAAAAAAAAAAAATCAGATTTTGGAGATGGTTTGAAGACGGAAAATGGTTGAAGACGATTTGGAGACGGAAATAATTGGAGACGAATTAGAGATGAACTGTAAGAGAGACAAAAATGTGACGAAATGTGAGGGAGACGGAACGGAGACAAAATATGATGGAGATGGCACTGTGACGAAATGTGAGGGAGACGAAACAGTGACGAAATGTGACGGAGACGGAACGGAGTCCAATTGTGATGGAGACGGAACGGTGACGAAATGTGAGGAAGACAAAACGGTGACAAAATGCAAGTGAGACGGATCAAAGACGAACATTTACGATGAAACAAGGACGGAATATCTTTTCGTCTCCATTTGATATGAAATTCAAAATTGGAGACGGTGCGAAAGGTGACGGCACATTTTCGTCTCCCTTTCGTTTCCTTTTCCAAATTGGAGACGAAAAGGAGACGAAAATATGCCGTCTCCGAATGCAAAATTTCTTGTAGTAGACATAGATAATTATAACTAATATTATTTATTAAATACCAAATTAGTTAATTATTTGTTTAATTGAAGACTTTTATTCATTTAATAACTATTTAAATTTAGAAACAGGGCCATCACCCAGATGTCTTCATTGGAGACTTATGGCCGACGACCCTGTATATAAAATTCTAATTAATTACATAATAATTTTAGATAATTAAAAAAAGTTGAAATTCAATAATTTAAATATTAAATATGTTAATTTAATGATTAATATATTATCTAAATTGATAACTAATTAAAATATAATTAATATTATTTATTTAACACCTTATTAGTTAATTATTTAATTAAATAAGATTTTTGTTCATTTAATATATATATATATATATATATATATATTAATTATTTAGTTATCTAATTTTATTTATTAGTACGTAGTAATAAATTTTTTGTTAATAATTAGTACTTAAGATTAATTAATCAATTAACTAAATTTAAATTTTTTTATGTATTTATTTTAATTACTTTAATTAATTAAATTAGTAATGTTAAGATTTATAATTTGATAAAAGGAAAAAAATTATATAATTCTAAAGGTATCTTGATTTAAAAAAATTAGTTTAAATTATTTTAATATGTTCTTTTTAAATTAAAATTTTTTATAGTACTTTTATTATCCTTAAACAAATAAAAAAAAATTGCTTATTTGGAGACGGACACAAACCTGCAGTTCGTCTCCAAATGGAGTTGGACTTGCAGTCCATCTCCAAATAGAGACGGAACTACTGGCCTGTCCAGTCCATCTGCAAATGGAGATGGACCTGCGGGTCCATCTCCAAAAAAAATGAAGACGGACCAATTTCCCAAAAAAGATTGGCCCGTCTCCATAAATGGGATATTTAAGGAAAAAAAAGCCACCATAATTTTTTTGAAAATTTATTGGTGTTTGGATGTAAAGTTAAAAATATTTTATGACATGAGATTTTATAAATAAAAAATACACATATAATATATATGTTAACAGTGAGGGTAGATGGTAGGTGGGGTAGGGTATGGGGTGCGGGATAGGGGTGGGTAGGGGGTAGGGGGTAGGGGTAGGACGTGGGTTGGGTGGGGTGGGGGTGAAATGAGTGAATTCCAGAAAATATTTTCTTTTCCCAAAGGACAAGAAAATATTTTTCACTCTTTTGAACTAATATTTTTCCTTCACCGAAAAATATTTTTCGGTTGACCAAATCTTTTGTGTTACCAAATATTAAAAAATTCGAAAAACATTTTCTAGAAAAATATTTTACTGCAAACAAACAGAGGCTAACCCTACTAAGTACATAGCAATGAAGAAATATCTATAGGTGTTTATATGAACTTTCCAAGTTTGCTGATTTACTATTGCCTTAGATACAAGAGACTCAATATTTACTTATTTAGATATTTATTTATTTTATGAATTCACTAAGTATACCTTAACATAAGAGGTTAGAGATAAGTTAGTCATTTAACAATTACATTGCTAATTGCAACTTTATGCGGTCGGGTAATGCCGCTTTATGAAAAGATTAACATTCTTTCACTTGACTGGATGATAAAATAATTTGTGATAATGCTCGTCGGATTTATACCTGTCACGCCAATGATTACATAATATTTATCTAAGCACATAACTAACATATTTAAACGTCAATTTTCTTTAATAGGAATAACGATGATGTTATCCATACACATATGTATAAATCATTAAGTCCCATTTTATCGTTAATAATTTGACTATCCTTATATCATAATTAGGAATAATTACATGTAATGTACACACATTACAATGAAGCTAACAATAACAATATTACAAATTCGCTGGCAAAATTCTGTACCTTTTTCAAGACATACCAACTATTTACCTCAATATGTAAAAGACAATAAAAAAAAGATGAGAAATTAGTTTTACCTTTTTCAAAAGTTAGTTTTACCTTTTTCAAAAATTTTGTACCTTTTTCAAAAGTTAGTTTTACCTTTTTTAGTTGCCTTTTGGGTCTAATGAAGGTTTGGACTTTGTTTTTATTATGTTTTCGCAAAATATAATCTTGAATTAGACAAATTTTACTAATAGTATTTGATGTTTATTGATTTTGAAATTAGTTTTCGATACTATAAAAGTTATATTGTGAGTTCCAAGTGTTCTACAAAAATTGCTAAGTTGGTCTATTTCTCTTAAATTTGGATGGAAAAACGCAAAATTATTTTTAGACATTGACGTAATTATCTTATGAATTTTCAATTTCATCCTTAATATTTACTTAGATTTTTAAGTTAGTCCTCCAAGGATGATATGTGCTTTTTGTACTGTTTTAACACTTTTAACTATAGATACCAATAAAGATTATATTAAACACTTGTGGTAGATATTGAAAACTCCTAGTTTGCTTTATAAACATTCTAGACAATCCTAAATATGCCCCTTTGGAGTAAGGGAACCTTACATTTTCTTGACAAAAATGAAATCAAGAAAGTAGATTAATAATATCTTCTTAATGAGTTCTATTTTTTTTTCTTTCATATATAAAATAATAAGGTAGTATTTATTAATTTAAAGTTGATGTTTTATAATAGAATTAACATCTATATCCAAGACGGTAGAATAGTAGTTGTTAGTTTAGGATTGTGGGTTTTAAAAAATGAACTTGGATAAGATTATATCTAAAGATGAACTTGAAAAGATTTTATTTAAAGTGAATTCAATTTTATTGAATTTATGTATATGTGGGTTTGTTAGGAATAACAAAAAATTCAATATCATGATTTTGATCTCCATTGTACTATAAAAGAAAAAATAAAATCCTCAATACATTTATATTTTGAAAAATGGAAAACTATTCTTAACGTAATTTTTTTATTTTAATCCGTTTGAAGAAATTGAGAAGCGTGTTCTGTATTTGTTATCAAGATCAAGCTACTTTGAAATTGTTTGTTTCAATTTTTAATTGTCCCCAAGTAGACATTTCTAAACTTCATTTTGTTTTGAAAAAATTCCCAACTGTTAAAACATAAGCAGATTTTCCATTTCTCTTTCATTCTTTATGATGTCAAATCTACTTAGGAGGAAATGTTAAAGTCTAATTTTTGAGATTTACACAGTAAAACAAATATACATATATATATATATATATATATATATGTATATATATATATATATATATATGTATATATATATATATATATATATGTATATATATATATTATATACATAATGTTGATAATTATGGAAAATTTTGGCACGTGCGGAGGCTTTGCTACTTGTTCATGTGTTTCTGTGAGGGTAATAATACGATCGATGAACAATGATTTCACTTTTCAGTGCCTAGCGTAAGAACAATGAGCTTCAGCGCTTTCAGCCAAAGGACTTTGATTTCAATGGCTTTTTTAAAATGTTTCTAGAGAAATGAAATATGTTAGTGAACATGTTAGGAATGATATAGTTGGAGTTTTGAAAATACTTAATAGAAGATGTGAAGGTTTGAATATAGCACATCATAAAAAGGTAAAAAGAAATTTAAAATGATTTAAATCAAGACATACAAAATTTGATCATGTGTCATAAATTAATAGAGGAAACAGATTAATTTAATTTGGTTTGGAACTATATATAGTTTGATTAACTTCCTGACCATCTGAGTATAAATTAATAAAGAATTACTTTCGTCTACGTGGTTACTAGTAGAGAAAACATCAAACCAGATAAAATTTTCACCTACATGGTTACTAGTAGAGGAAACACCAAACTATATATTTTTGCCTATGTGGTTACTAATTTAATTTGGGATAGTGTTTCCTGATAATTAATTTGCAGAAGTGTTTAGGGTTAATCTTATATGTCCTCTCTGATTATTTGTGCATTCTCTTTATACACGTGGTTGAACCTAGTCAAGGGCCGCCCTTGATTTTAGAGGTGATTGCGAGATTACACTTGATACTCGCAATGGTCGGAGTCCCCCTGCAATTCCAGCTTCCGGTGGGCCTAGCTTGGGCCCCCATTCGGGTGCCTGGGTCAAGAGCGCCTGGGCTTCTCATAAATTGATGACAATGTGCTGAAATTCTGATCAAAGGCCATACACTTAATTAATTAACAATTTTATTTGTACCTTTATTTGATACAGACAGTTAAGAATATTCCCAAACAATTGCTTTAATAAGGTCCCATTTTCAGCCACAATCTAAGTCTATCAATGAGCACATGACCCCATGTATGAGATTATTCTGTTTCGTTGTTATTCACGCAACACTTAGAATTTATATGTCATTAGGACTTTGATCTAGTGATAAAGTATTCATTTTATGAGAAATTACAAACTCAATTTTCATTAGTTATATATATATATATATATATATATATATATATATATATATATATGTTGTATGGCCTTTAGACCTCCCTTCAATTAAAAAAAAAAAAACTTGGAACCTACATCACTATCTTGTCAATTTGAGCAGTAGAAATAATTAGAATTATATAGAACATGAAATTTTCAATAAAAAGAGAAAAAAAAAAAACTAAATACATACATTGGTTAAATCTTCTAACAGAGAATTCATGTCCATCGCGATATTAAATTTGAAAGTGAAAGACTTAACAAGTAAATATATAATGTAAGGGACTAAATCACTTTTATTTTTATTGCTGCAAAGGAAAACATCATCCTTTCATGTTTCGTTCAATCAATCTCTTGATGAGGACATATGCCTTGTTTATATGGGTAGCAATAGTAAAGCAACAGTTTTTGCGGCTGTGATATCATTAACTAGCACATCGTACAGGGACAAAAGATGAGGTTACATGAAGAGGCATTTATTTCAATCTAATAACTAATTAATTGCTTGGGGCAATTTTAGTTGGAAAATTTGTGACTGAGAGTTTATATGCATGTTGCGAAATTTTTGTTGTAATATTAAAATTTTTGTTGTGGAATTATCCATAAAAGACTGTAGAGCTATTATTTCGTGAAACGAACAAGAGTATAAATTGAGTTGTTAATTATGAGTTTTGAATGTCACTCATTGAGTGAGCTTCTCATCAACTGTTTGTACTCGTGAAGAAGAATAGGATGGACGAGTCTATTTTAAAAGTTGTTAATACCTAATCCCTGACGTTAGTCTCATTTGAAGGAAAAAAAAAATTATTTATGAAAGACTGGTGCTTATCTTTTACATGCAAGTGACCTCTAGGTTTCTGTCCCGGCAATGTGGGTCGTGCCTTGTTGTCATGCACTGTTCCTATCCAATATAAATCCCAAGGTGACATCCGAGACCATCTAAATCGGATGGCCATTGTGGACGTTTGAATCCACAATTACGATTTCGGTCCCAAGTTTTGAGTTTTGTTCGTATATATATTTCAAGTAGGCTAAATTTTTCCTATATCAACTTTTTTTTAACAACAGTACGAAAAATATTCTCAACATTGGGCTCACCCTTTTCATACTCATGTGTGACAAATAATTACAAGATAGAAAGTCTTATTTATAGGCACCAAAACCTAACTATATTAGGATTTTGATTCTTATTTCTTGTTCTAATAGACTTCTGCTTGTTTTTAACTTCGTCTTGCACTTGGATTCAAGCCAAAAACCTAACAAAAAATATAGTAGTGTGTTATTTCCGCTATGCGTTGTGTGCTTTATGCGTGTGTCTCCTCCAATTCCCAATAAGCTTGTGATGAAGACGCTTGAGTGGATGTTGGCTTCTTAGGACATGGAAACGAGCCATCAACATTAACCATTAAGTTGTTAAAGGTGAAGAAAGTTGTTATATGGGTATTCCATGTAAGGTAATTTGTGTAGTCGAGCACAATACCTTCACGTTGTATGATGGTAAAACAATAAAGCAAAAGCAGCTGTAGACGCCATGGTGTATAGGCGAAATAGTTGATGATAGTCGATGAAGGAGAGGGTGTAGTGTGGCGGGTAAGAGATATGAAAGATGACTGGTCGTTAATCACGGATACCATGAAAATGTTGATTTTATGCAAGTGTGTTTCGCTTTGTACAGTACGTGTTTAAATTAAATAAATTACAAAGTATGTCTCTATTGTTGCTGGCATTTTTTAGTCGATTATATAAAAAATTTATACTTGTAAAAAATTTAATGATAGTGAGATCAATAGGGATATACGTAGATTTTGGAAACTTGAAAATATCCTTTGTTAGTTGATGAGGTGGTATAATTGAGTTTAATGTTATCTTTTTTGCTTTTCCAGTAAATATATATATATATATATATATATATATATATATATATATATATCATAAATCTAAAAAACCGTATGTAGAAGCCATCTACTAAGTGTTGGTTATCATTGCACTCTTGGACAGTGGCGGACCTATATATAAGTGAGGATGAAAAAAAAAAACTTTGTTTTTGATTTTTTATTTTTTATAGAGAAACCATTATATTAGATACTTTATTCACATCCTGAACTCTCTCACTGTACGAATGTACACTTTGAATATGGGTGTCTACATCCACCACTGCTGTTGGGCTAAATAATACAATTGATCTACTACAAAAGCTAGCATGAGGAGAGATCTAAAAGTAAGCGCAACTCATCAGCACTTAATCTCTCCTTTCATATACTAGGAGAATTAGTTGTTGTATAAGACATTCTCGTTTTATCTGCTCTTCTAGACTTTGCCAATTGCTCAAAATACTTGTTTGGGCTCGAGGATAAAGCAGTGTCAAATTCAACTCGCAATAGCACAAGGTCGACGACACAACAAATAAAGACAATCCAGGTGAATCTGCAGAGCCCAATTAGTGCAGAGTCCAAAATAGCACCAATAATAAATTAAAAATTTCCAAGCCAGTAGGAGGTTTGTATTATGGCTTTATGCCCTTTTCGCCCTTTCATTGAAGATTGTAAGTGTATTCTTACTAGAAGATTTGGCTATCAAGTAGTCCACATTTATTGTAAAACAAATTGATGTACTGATGGTATTTTTCAATTGTTTGACTCTTTTCACATTGACCAATTAACCCCCGAGGTAGTTGATTGTTTTGAGGTAGAACACAACCCAACAACACAACAACCCAAGAGCGATTTCAAATACTTTTATCTTTCTATTAGTGTTTCCACCTATGTATGACCCAATTCGTGAATTGAAATTACCAAAGCATATTAAACTTAATAATAATAATAATACAATTACAACGCCATCAATAAAGCGTGATAGAGCTAGTAGAACACTAGCGATGAAAATTCCATGATCAGACAACGCTAGATCTAGAAATTTAAAGAGATTAAGGATGAAAACTGATTCTAATGTATCAGTGTAATTTTGTGAAGAAGGGCTTCTTTTTATACCTCAAATGGCCTTGACATAAAAAACACGGTTTTAACGGGTTTTTTTTTTTATATAGTTTTTCTCTTTATGCCGTGATACAAGGACTCTACTTAAGCGGTATGAAAAATTTGTAGTTATTTTATTACTCCTTTTGTCCCATAAAAATAGACTCACTTTCCTTTTTGTTTGTCCCAAAATATAAACCAATTCTTTGAGAAAGGGTAATTAATTAATTTATTAGTTTCTTAATGCATTCCTATTCAACGTGCATCTTCATCAATAATTATGTCAATAATCAAATGTAATTGGAGTAATTAATACTAAATGAAGGGGTATATTAGGAAAGAACAAGCAAACTTGATTACTTTACCTATATTAACTACATTTTCTCAATTTATATGAAAATGAAAGTAAGTTTATTTTTATGTGATAGAGGGAGTAGAGATTACGATTATTATAAACACGATTTGCTAAAATGATCAGACACACGGTTTGTTGACAGAAATTAAATTGCTCAGACATTTCTCAGCAGACGTTTGAAAATGATATAAATGATTAGATAACTTCAAGTTTTCTTTGGGTAGTAATTATTCTGAAGTTCTGCACCTAAAATTGAGATTATTATATATAATTAAGGCTTGCTAACATAATCAGACATACGGTTTGTTGACAGAAATTAAATTACTTAAACATTTCTCGTTTGAAAATGACATAAAAGATTAGAGAACTTCAAGTTGATCTTTAGGTGGTAATTATTCTGAAGTTTCCATGAGGTGCGGATTTTATTGGACATTAGATCACAGCGTACAAGTTCAAAGGTCAATAACAAAAAAAAAAAAAGTGTACAAGTTCAAAGGTCGGCCAAAGTAATAATAAATCAATAGAAGTAGTTGGCTGCTAATTAAACAAAAGAAGCACAGAAGGAAAATCTTTGTAACCTGTCCAGAGCGAAGAGAAGGGGAAAAAGCATTAGACATTGCGACAAAGTTAAAAAAGTATTATATTTTGTTGGGATTCTCTGATTTCTTCTCGTCAACGGCCTAAGAAATATCATATATACATCATTAATGAAGTTAGTAGCCATCCCCAAGCGTTGGATAAAGCGGTCGACTAATGACTTATATGGTTAAAGATTTTAATTTTAAATCTTTGTCTCTCTATAACAAATATTACATGACTTTTGAGTGACATGAAGCCTTATATCATGTATTTTTATATAACCCCAAAATTATATAAGTATATATTTTGAAGTGCCTCCCACTATTGTTTTTAATTAGCTAACAAAGTAAGAAAAGGTCAAATTACTTGTTTTTCTTTCTTCAGCATGTCATATTAGGTAGAACTTTTATCCTCATCAATATGAATACCCCATAATCAATTTATAGATTTGCAGTCTTCTTTCTTTTCTATATAATTAAATTATATAGCAGATTTTTCTCAACTTTAAGAGTATTTGTTGTTAGCGTGAATAAACATGAGTAAGGTATTGTCTCCCCTATAATTTTAGTTGACTTTCATAGATTCATTTGGGGTCCTTTAAAGGCTTGTGAGTAAGAATTCGGTCAGTCCACTGCCTAAAATTACCCCGTCACTGATACGTGGGTCTCATATGTCAGTAGGACCCATACATGTATGTATGGGTATGTTGTTGGGAGATGGACTAATTGAAGAATTTTCAAAGACTTGTACGTCGAAATGTTACTAGTTTGGAGACTTCAACCATTGGGTTGATCATAGGATTATTGTGAAGTCCTAGGTTTATTTGATATTAAAGGACACTTAGGTTGGTCAAGCCCTATTCTTTTCATCCATTCACACTTGCTCATTTTCTTTTCTCAAGAAAAAACGCTCTTACTTCTAGTATAAAGCATTTTGTCATTTGGCCTCTGAAATAGAAAAGTGGATCTTATAAATGTGGAACCCACATGCTTGTGAGTAGGTCAATGGCTGAATGGTTGACATAAGTTTTTTTCCTTTGGATATTGTAGTTGTTGGTTTTATTGTAATGTGTGTTGTTTTCTATAGAAGTTTTACTCTCTTAGGTTTGAACTAAGAGTCAGAAGAAAACATCTAACGTTATTGAACAATGACGAAGGAAAAAAGAATATACAATGAATTAATTCCACATGCAATAGGCAAGAAGACCACGCAAAATGAGATATGAAATAACAACTCCAATGTAATTATATATTGATTTTCAACAATTAAGTTAAAAAAACATTTAATCCATTTTATGTTGAAGACTTAGCTTGAGTATCTAGATACTATTATAACACTAAGATGCCAATTCTTTAAGGTGGCCCGAGACATTGTTTGTTTCCAATTATCAAATGCGACTGTTGTTTTGGATGCAAATTGATGAGCGTTGTTATGTTTCTTCTTGTCAGGAAAAGAAGACGACTTTACCGTTAACTGGATTAGGGGACCTGCATTAATTAGGGTTGATCGGGTATGACCGACGTGAGGAGATAATGACCGACCATTCGACCACTTTCACGGCTTAGTTCACTCGAAAATAGACTAGTTGAGCATCCGTAAAATTTAGGGGAATATTCTCTTAAATAGTATAAGTATCTTTTTTGTCTACAGAAAAGCAGTAACTTATTTTTCCTCTAAACAACCCTTAGCTTATACACATTAAATAAACTAAAACAAGTTATTAATTTGAGTATCAGAGTGCTCGCACAGGAAAAACTTACAATTTGTATGAAGATTGTTCTTCAGGTTAAAATATTATATAAGGTAAAAGGTGTTTATAAAATACATACAACACTTAAGAATTTTATACATCTACATAAGAGAGTGACCATTTTTTATTTGAGAGATTATCTACCTATTAAACATAAACATAAAACCATAAAGAATACAAAGAATGTAGAACCATTATATATGAAAATATGCATAATAAACAACAAGAAATAAAAAAGGAAATATACCAAAACCTCTAGATGTCAAACTTATAGAAATGAAGCTTATAAGAGGTGAATATTGTTATGAAAATATGTATGTGGATATTCATTCTTCAGTCCATAAAATTATGGAACCTAAGTCCAAGTCCATGAAGACCAAAATATCTAGAGATTACTTGGAGGGTAAATTATGTTTTCCTATAAATAGTATCTTGTATTGTAATCCGACACATCAATATGAATAAAAATTCTTATCTCTCTTATATGTTATCTCTTTATTTTCTATTAATCTCTTTCTATAGTTCTTTTATTTCATAACAGTACGTTATCAGCACGATGAGTCTCTACCAGATACATGAAAAGTCTTTACTATTATCAAAAGTGCAAGAGACCAACATCTCTAGTTCAGTTAATCTACTCTACTATATGTAACTATGAACATGTTTTTTTTTTCTTTTTTTTTTCTAATTGCTAATACTATTATATGGACTTATAGTGATCCATTGTAACGTACATGCAAATGTTATCAACCGTTTATAATTACTAGTACATGCTACGTAGACTTACAATGATCCAATTGTGCTGTACTCGCATATGTATCAATAGACATGTGTAACATTATTGAACATACTTACCACTCATATTAAAATCTATATGGATATTATGTTGGAGAATAAATTTAAAGAAGGAAATTACGCATCCCTAAAGGATTGCAATAAAGTAATGATATTCTTTCAGTATTATCTCCAGCCTAAATATGTGATAAATTCTTGATACTGAGATCCATATGGATGCTATAAAATATTTGAAGAAATAGTCAAAGACGGAATCATGCAGTCCTAAAGGATTGTGAAGAAAACTTTTATATTCCTTCATCATGATATCCTTAAAAGGATAAACCTTGAATTATATCCCTTTATAAAATTCAAAAGAAATCAATGACGATTATAAGACAATAAATCTTTTGAAACTCGTTACGAGTAGATTCACTTGCAATTGCAAAATTTTAATATTATAAGCGAGTATTATTTCGGAATCTTTCTAATGAATTCTACAAATAAAAGTATGCAGAAAGAATATGAATGTGGGGGATCGATATCTCAAAATAAAAATATATTCCACTTTCAAGCCTTGTATATGCTCATGTATCTGCAAAATATTGAGAGCATAATTTTTTTTTATTTTTAAAATGAGCCTAGGAGGGCCTCGTGGGTAAGCATAAATAAGACATACCAGTCACCCACATGTATCTTATCTCATAGCCTAAATTAACACTCATTCTCACCTTTACTTCTGCACAATTCTTCCCTTAAATGACTTGACCATTAAGGAGGAGGAACTTGGGGAGACCCTGAATCCCCTTATTTTGCAGGTTAACAGGTCAGAAAACCCAAAACACATTTGCACCTTAGCATGACTAAAATCTCTAAAATAAGAAAGTAGTTGGGGTGAGAGTGAAATAGTTGTTTTTTAAAATAAAAATTGATGCATATCTAAAAATAGGAAAACAACTGTAAATCCCCTAAATTTAAGATGAAAAAAATAAAGAATCCGGATGAAATTGAACTAAAAAGATTGATTAAACCTAATAATGTAACTTAAGAGGAAAAAATTAAGGATGCTGATGGAATAGAACTAAAACGATTGATTAAACCTAATAATGTAAACTTTCTTACTTTACAACCCATACTACAATAAAGCTAACGAGAACAATATTTACAAAATGGGCAGGCACCATTACAATTTACGTGCCTTGTAACAAGACATACCAACACATTCCCTGATCAACAACGGACAATGACCGAGTAGGTGTCAAAGGAGGAAACTAACAAAGTAAGGAAAAGAAGATGGCATAATGAGCTTGAACCTGGAACAAGTCCTGGTAAGAAGAGTCCAATTTCATCTATTTTCACTTTCTTATTCTTCCTTATCTTTCTAGTGTCCTCCATTTTTAGCCGAAGCTGGTCTAATATAAGTCGGCAAAGTCTAATAATTCGCGCTTCGTTTGCTTTCTCTGTTTCATTTCCTTTGTTCTGCAGCAAGCGTAAGACTAGATACGAACACAGAGCAATTTGGTTGTTTTTAATTTGATCTTCCATTCCTTTTTCTTCCAAATTACGCAGTCGGAAATAAAGATGGCATAACGTATGAGTTTGCTCGTCTCTACTTATTTCTTCTTGATCTTCTTCTTCTATTATTTCCTCATTTTGCTTAAGCAGGTGGAGGGTGAAATGAAGTAACTTATCAATTAGCTTCTCTTTGCTTTCTTCTTCCTTTCCTGCCATTTTTTCCTTACCTAACTTAGCCGCGCATAAGAAGAGATCTAAAGGTAAACTTATAAGCTGATCATCATCACTTAGTCTTCTATTTCCTTTACTTTCCTTTCCTGTCCATTTATCTTCATAATATCTGAAGAACGAAAGAGCCGTTTCGTCTATCTGGATTTCTAGTCTTCGCCACTTGCTCAGAGTAGTTCTTTTTGCCGGAGGATAACGCAATGTCACAGAATTCAACTTCTGTTGCAAGAGCAAGAGGAGGCCACAACCAGCACAAACAATCCATGTGAATTTGCCAAGCTGAAAGAGACTTATTGCAGAATCAAGGATCGCGCCAATAAAAAAGCTGAAGATTCCCAAGTCAGTAGAAGGTCTGATCATGGCGAGGTTAGCTAGCCAAGAAATGGAAAAGGAGAAGAGTGTCACCAAAAGAGGAACTGACTTTTCTTGGATGGAGTACTGACTTAGAACATAACCCAACAACCCAAGAGGGATTCCGAGCTTTTTTCCATTAGGGTTTTCAAGTATATCTGATGATGATTCAAAAAAAGGAACGCTAATAGCAACTAGGACTAATGCTACTATGAAGCAAGAACAATGAGATTCTGCAAATCGAACAATTTCTTTAGCTTCACAAAGACCTTTACAAGAAGCCAAGGGTGCAATTGCAAAAAGAGAAGCAGTAAATAAAGCACAGCAAAGAGTATGAGAGGGATACACTAGTAAAGGGCCTGCAAATCCAAGTAAAAAGTGTCCCTTCTCCTTACTTTTTCTATAGCGTAGAGAAAGGTTCAAAAAGCAAAAGGGTACCCCTACAATCATGAACAATGGCAAAAAGACTTTAGAGAAAACAGTCAACTGCTGGTACCACAGAAGCATCCTAGAAAGATAAGATACTCCTATCACCGATTGAAGTATCAGAAAGAACAAATAGAGTTCCTCATCAACACTTCCGATGGTTAGATCAGGCTCCATCATAGGTCGTACAAGGAAGGCATAAAGATTTGAAAAGTATGCTACTGGAAACATAAGGGCATGAGAATACTGAATGAATTGTGGAAGTTTGAGATAGACCTTAGATGAATATACAACTGCTATTGTGAGAGATACCTGATTGATGAAGGAACAAAAGGAGAGGTACCAAACTGATGAAAATTCCATGACCAGACAACGATATCGAAAATGGAAGATCAGAATCAGGGAAAAGCTTTTTTTTTTAATTCAAATGAGGTATAAAGACCGTACAACACATATATGTAACTAGCGATATTTGAGCTCGCAATCTCTCGCCTACAGAATAAGAGAAAAACTTTAGCTAAAAAGATAGAAATCGAGGTGCTAATTTTGGGTGGAGTGTCTCTTATAATATAGCTCAAAGGTGTCGACATCAGACGCGGCTTGTTATATATTTAGAGACTAAGAATATCAGAAACGCGGTTAATTTGTTCACGTGATTAATTCTAGATCAGTTCTAACTCTTTGGCAAAACAATCCCGAAAAATTTGACCACCAAATATGAGAATTAGTGCAAAACTTAACAAAACTAATGGCTAATAACCTTATTGTGGAAATCCTAATGTCTAACCATTTGAATTGAAGAGCCGACATGCGTTATCCACCAAAAAGACCTCATCATACTATAAGACATCAGCGGAGATTTCACCCGATTGTTCTGTTTTTTTTCTATTTTTGTTTTTATTTGTGAGATTTGTTAAAAACAATAAATAATAGGATTAATATCACTTTTGGTCCCTTATTTTTGACCTCATTGATATTTTGGTCCCTTATTTTTAAAAGTGAAATATTTGAATTCCTTATCTTTTCAAGTTGGGACACCGTTAGTCATTTTCGCTTAATCCGTTAATTAAAAACAGGAAAATAAAACACATGTGCTGCACACATACTTCTCCCGTTAAAAAATTAACGGATTGAGT
The DNA here is from genome assembly GCF_023091745.1 of Budorcas taxicolor. NCBI lineage: Eukaryota > Metazoa > Chordata > Mammalia > Artiodactyla > Bovidae > Budorcas > Budorcas taxicolor. The sequence goes on from NW_026291824.1 coordinate 25,509, forward strand.
TAAAAAATTAATGGATTGAATAAAAAGGACTAATGGTGTCTCAATTTTAAAAGATAAGGGATTGAAATGTCTCACTTTTGAAGATAAGGGACTAAAATGTCAATGAGGTCAAAGATAAGGACCAAAAGTGATATTAACCTTTAAACTTATTTTTAACAATTTAAACTTTTAGATTAGATAGTAATTTAACATGATACCATCTTATTTAAAAGTTTAAACTATTTGAGATGAATTTGTTGTATTATTTATTGTGTTCAACAAGTATAATCTCAAGATAAGGAAAAATTCTCTTAATCACTATCCAGTGAAGATCAGGCTGTGAATCCAACTCAAATAATGGCAAATGCACAAGGTCAGGTCTTGTGAAGGTTAAATATTGCAAGGTTCCCGGAACTCGTTGAGACTTGGTGGGATTACTGAGAAAGCTTGGACGAACTTCAAGTTTAGCTAAAGGGTTAATACCACTTTTGATCTTTTATTTTTGATTTCATTGATACTTTGGTCCTTTATTTTTAAAAGTAAGACATTTTAGCTCCTTATATTTTAAAGTTAGGATACCGTTAGTCATTGTCGTTGATTCCATTAAAAAAAGACGAAAAACATGTGATTGACTAAAATACCCCTACCACCACCAAATTGCAAAGGTATTTTGGTCAATCACGTGCTTTTTCCGTCTTTTTTTAATGGAATCAGCGACAAAAACTAACGGTGTCCCAACTTTAAAAGATAAATGACTGAAATATCTCATTTTTTAAGATAAAGGACCAAAGTGTCAATGAAGTCAAAGATAAGAGACGATATTAACCCTTAGCTAAAAATAATGTTAGTTACACGTTAACTGTGTCACCAATAATTAACATGAATATAAGAATAAACATTTTTGCAAATTAAAAATATGAAAAAATGGCACAAATGATCTCTATTGTATTTCACAAATTTCAAATTCATCTCTATTATTCAAAAGGGTAAATACCAAAATGGTAATCTTTAACCTCAATAACACTTTGGTCCCTTATCTTCAAAAGTGGTATGTTTCAGTCGCTTATATTTTATCTGAGTGACACCGTTAGTCCTTTTCAATGATTCTGTTAAAAAAGTCACTAAAACAAAAGATAAGACACTTAAATGTCTCAATTTTTACCCTTGAAATTTTGGAATTTTTAGTATCACGTGACTTTCATGTGATTGTTCCGTTAATTTTTTGATGGAATCCTAAAAAGGACCAATGATGTCATTCGTATAAAAAATAAGGGACTGAAACAAATCACTTTTGAAGATAAATGACCAAAGTATCAATGAGGTTAAAGATAGAGAACCAAAATGGGTATTTACCCTATTCAAAATTAGTCAATTTAGTCTGTATTTAAAAAAAAAAAAATTAAATTCATCCTTATTGTTCAAAATTAACCAATTTAGTCCCTATTATTTTCATATAAAATTCAAATTTGTCCTCAACGTTTAAAAATAAATTGTGACTAAATTATTTATTTTTGAAATTAATAGAGACTAAATTACTTAATTTTGAACAATACAAATGAATTTAAAATTTTTGAAAAACAATAAAATTTAAGATTTTTTAAAAACAATAGAGACTGTTTTAACTTATTTTAAATAATAAAATTTAAAATTTCAAAGAAACAATATATAGTATTTGTTCAATTTTTCCTTAAAAGAGAATAAAAGAGTAAAAAGTCATCAACTTTTGAACGGTTGGCGAGTATATAAGTCTTTAAATGTCATCTTGGCTTGTTATTTTCCGATGACCCCGGGACTTCACAATAAATATTATCCTAGCTGTGATCAACCTAATCCAAACTAGTATTCTATGTATAAGCCTTTAAAGGACTCTAAATAAATACATGAAAGTCAACTACAATTGTAGGAGAGACAACGACTTCTCGTGTCATGTTCATACTAGCAACAAAGACCTCAACAGGATTGTTTATTTGTTAATTAACCAAATAAATAGCCATCTGGTCTGATGTTATTAGATGAAACAATCGTTTTACACTCAAAGAGTAATTCTCTCGCTGCATTCATATTATAAAATATATAATTAATACCAAATGAATGGGTAGCCCGATATTTTCAAGATATATATATCAATAATTATAAATTTCAAACATAGTTCTAAAGTATGCAGTAATTTGATGATTTGTCTCTACAGTTTTTTTTTTCCTGTCCTTTTTCGTATGTTTTAGTCCCTCAAATCTTTTCTCTTCTAAAAATTATGGAAAAGAGTCGTCCAAGGAGTAGTACGCTTGTACATTTAAAAGGTTACAACTAATATTTAGATGACTAAAACATTGAAAGGATTACTAATAAATGTTAAAATATACACTTGTTACATATCAAAAAAATCATAAAATTAAATACCACTTTATAAGATCTTGAATTGCTCTACTTAAAATCAATTGGTAAGATTCTGTGCGTAGATAATTTTATGGAATATAAAGATTCCACTATCCTTACCCTTTTTCACCAACATGGCACTATTTCACATAGATCTTACCCCCTACCTCTTGATAAAATGGACAGTGCCGACACATCCTCGACATCGATCACTCGTACGTTTTTCATCTTTTTTTTCTGAGCACTTCTAGGGAGAAGCCATGCTCACCGTTGTTCATGTCATAAACTGTCTGCCCTCTCCTATCATCAATAACTTTACCCCCTATGAACATCTTTATGGTCATCCGCCCACCTATGATCATAAAAAATGGCAGTACAACACTTGATAAATCTAATGTCAACAAAGTTATTGATTAACCAAAAAAAAAAGTTATTGTAAAAAAAAAAATAAGCGCTCTCTACTAAATGCACCGCAGTTCTGCAAGAACTCCAAATTTTGTACACAACAAAATTTTTCGTAGTTTAATTTTCCTGTTTTTCTTCGGTAAATGAGTGCATCTCATGTTGAAAAAATGGTTAAGAAACATTTAATAGTTTCCAATGTTGTAGCCTGTACTAATTTTTCGTTAAATTTAACTAAATTCTTTACAGTAGGGATTGAATTCAATTTTTCTAAAAAAATATTAAGAATTAAATTGATTAATTTTAAATAGTAGAGATAAATTTAAATCTTTTAAAAAATAAGACAACTACTTGCGCAATTTTTCCATTAGAAAACTTCAAGTTGGTCATCGGTGGTAACTATAGAAGTTTCCACAGGTTCCAGTGGGGGTTAGTAGACAAATTTTCAAAAAAGTTGGTGTGACACCCGAGAATTTCACCCTAAATTTATTATAATCGTTGCATACTTATGTGCGCATTTCTACGTGCATCATTTTTCTTGTTTAATTGTTTTTGTTGTAGGTTACTATTCATAATATTTTCGACTGTTTCGAAAGCTTGATTTTAAATTTTTCCTAGGTCACTCGACATTTAAAAGGAACCAAGAAATTTTCGTTTTGAACTTTCGAGCTTAGGA